>NC_056743.1:1615318466-1615325966 GCF_019279795.1 Protopterus annectens | reverse complement strand
AAAAGTTACACAGCATCTGACACTTTAAAAAAGGTGAGTGTAGACTTAAAAGACCAATCTCAATAACTTGATGATCTGGAAAACAGATCACAGAGGGCAAACTTTAGGGTAAAAGGTTTGCCTGAGTCAATCCTGTATGGTAAACTTAGACCCATTCTGGAGCAACTTCTCCAAGATAAATTATGTCTATCTTCTTACCTTAATGCTACCGTAGAAAGAATACATAAAGTCAAATGGAATAGAAAACAAGACTCTTCACCTCTAAGGCACATACTTACAGCCATGAAGTCAGCCTGTACCTGCAAATGGATAGTCAACACTAGTCGTAAGATGAAAGGAACAGCATGGGGTAGACCACTTTGTTTACTTTAAGGCAGAGAATGTTGGGTTTTCAAAAATGACTTGAGCAGTTTCTATACAGATCACAGCTGTTGTATCCAGCCATATTAATGGTGGAGGCAGATTGGGAAAAGCATCTTCCTTTCTGAAGAATTGTAGGTCAATGATTTCTTAGGGAAACTGCAGCAGCAAAACCACTTGGACAGGGGCCCTAATCTGAAGATTTCCTCTAAGAATGTGAGATGGAGAGGGAATGAAACAGAAGGAAAAGGAAAACAGACTCCCCTCTTACACACAGACGATCGAGGCAAATCCATTAAAAAGTATCTCAGAGGTGTATGGAAATAAACCATTGGGGGCTGAAAGGGCATCATCATCACCAGAATCACTGAAAGCTGTTCATGAACCTCAATGCCAGGACAGTCAGAAAATATCTGAAAATGGGAAGTTTAGCCCTATGACCACTCCAGGGCAAGTCCGAGCAGGGCTGCTGGTGGCAAAAAGGGAGACAGACTTTCTGAGTGGACTAAGCAGGGGCATAGCCATCGGCCTTCATTTAGGGGTTCTGAGTCATCTTACTGATGAGTCTATAGAAGAAGATAAAACCTGATCAGAGTTTAAGAGCACTGTGAAAATGTGACTAGATCTGTGCTGCTATAGTTAAAAGGATTGTTTGTGGAGTTTTATTAACATTTAACTCATTATATTTCTGAGACAGCATTGTAATTCATTATGTCTGACTCATGCGTCTTTTCTTTTGAGTTAGTGGATAGGCAACAAAGAGGCTCCTGCATCTTTAGAAGGTAAGAAAGGGTAAGAGGTCAAGTTAACCTCCTACAAAGCGCATGATGGGCTTATGCATGCACTAGTGAGTAGCTTTGCATTTTATTCCTTTCCACAGCCCTGCCCCCTGTTTTTTTTTTTCTTTCTCTCAGTGATGGGCATAGTATATAATTTCTTGCTGCACTATAAGATCCTGCATTACTGTGTGCCATACATGCTGCTTAATTTTTAATTAGGGACCTTACTTTTTTGCGTTACAGTGCAGCTTGCAGTTCGAGAATAGATGGATTTAAGGCTAATTTCTACATTTTGCAACTACCTGTTAATATTGTTTACAGCTGTAGAATGTTTAACCCTTTACTGTATTAGAAGTGCATGTGCTTAACCCTTTAGTTTTTGTAGAGAATTGTATTTTACATTGCTCTGCATGATGACTATGCAAGGGCATTTAATAAGTGCCTTGTTGGGGTGGATGCTTTATGTTCTCAGTGTCTATCTCACTCACGTATAGCTACCTGGGGTTCAGGCATGAGCATAGGTGATCACACAGTAAGGATTTGTCTTGCTCAAGAAGTACATCAGGGGAGAGAGTTGAGTGTGTGTTCAGCATTTAGATTCTCAAGGGAAGCAAGCACATCAGGGAGTATATGCTAACAGGCAGGACCATGGCAAAGGAATGTTTGCCAAGGTTTTAATCTGGAGCATAGGTAGTAGTACCCGTCCAGAAAGAAATCAGTATAAAATTCAAAGAATACAGAAGGAAGAGTGTCATACTGTATGTCTGCAAGAGAAAAAGTTGAAAGTATGAGTGGCTGGTACGTTCCTTTCTAGACACTTCCCCAACACTTTTGCTGATCATACATGGGGGAAAGGGGTGCTTATCATGTTTCACAGCAGCCAAAATATAACTACACATGAAAAGAGTGGGAGAAGGTCAGGTAAATAGGTACTTATTATGGCATGTATCAATTGGATAGAGTGGGCTGTAGGTAATATCTATATTCCTAACAAGATCAGAGTGGGCATTTCTGAAGAGGTTTTTTAGAATGGGAGGAGGTGTTCTCACAATTGGATTGTGCAGTGATTGCAAGGGATCTCAATGTGTTTTTATTGAAAAAGTGGCTAGGTTGTTTGCGGCTAAGCAGAAACGCGCAATGTTTATTTTAAAGGAATGGCTAGCCTTGTATAATTGGAGAAAATGGGGTGATTTTCTTTACAGCATTAGATAAACAGAGTGGCAGAATATATTAAATATGCTAAAGAAACTTCTTTGGGATAACAAAAAGAAAACAAACCAACATTACCAGAACTGATTTACGTTAGCAATTACGTTCTGTCATAGTCCATTTGGCTATGAACATCAGTGAAACAAATGTGACAACAGCACTTATTAGAATTATACATAAACATAGACTCATATGTACCAGAGGGATTGGCTATGGCTTCAGAAAAAAAGAAAAGGGTGCCAAGCTAAAACTTTGGGTGTTGAACAGCTGCTCTGTAACATCAAAGTACAGGCAAACCAGATAGTGTACAAACTGCCCATGGCATCAACACTGCTTACAGACAAACATAATAAGACCTTCTATAAAGTTAGAAACAAGAGCAATCATGTAGATAAGACACATTTCAGCTATGTTTGCCTCAACAAGGTAATGTCACACATTTGCCTTGTATACCAATACTATTTTTGTAACTCAAATGTCTTGTGCTACTTTTATTAAGTTATATAATATGTTTGAGTCTGTGTATAACTGATATTTATCAACAGACTTTGTAACTTGTGATAAACATGTGCTTTAAGATGCTTGTGTAACTTCCTTCGAAGCTTTTCTCCCCGGGCCTCCGCTGAAAATGGACATGTATCCAGTTGGACTATCACAGTCAACAAATGTAAAATAAAATAAAATAAAATGAATAAATAAATAAATAAATACATCCATAACTTGTGAAGCCATATGCATAACAATGGCTTGCCTTTCAGTACATCAAGGGACAAACTCAGCTAACAGGTATCATGCTGAGAGATGATTCTATTATGCCGACATCACCACTCCTCAGAGTAACGGCAATTCACTGTTCAGCAACAGAAGATGGAGGTGTGATGCATATGCATGTGAACCCGAAGTCACAAACAATGGCTTATCATTTGCACATGGAATCCTAACAATAGCATCAGTTGAGGCTAAGAAGGACCACACAGGAAACCTGTTTTTAAATTGAAGATAAAATTTAATATTCAAATGGTACCTGTGTGACAAAACTGTTACATTTCAACATGGACTGTACACCAGGTAGTAGTGTAAAAAATGTTACATCCATATTTGTGCAATCATTACTCCAATGTAACATCTTATTATCATTTACTTGTTTCCTTACTAAAATACCCTGCAGACTGCTTCTGCAAGTCACATCAAAAAAGGCATGTCAGCAAATGGAAGGCAGGTATAAATGGTGATACTGACTCTTGTTAACACCATATTCTAGCATTTAAATGCAAACAAATCAGTTACCCATGCAGATTGGTTAATAGCAATAAAAATACACTCAAAAACTATTCAGCAAGCAATAAAAGGTGCTATATATAAATTGCTAGAAACAATAATCAGTATAAATAGTCAAAAAAAAAAAAACAGGATACTTACATATCTCAGCTAAGAGTTGTAGTCAACACCTCTCCTCCACTCTACTCAGTGTGTATAGACAGAAACCCTCTCAAAGTTAGGGCTTAAGTACCAGAATATGCAACCTTAGACAATTTTTTTTTCCAAAAACACAAAAGAACCAGCCTCCACTAGCCAGCAGCCAATTAACACAATCTAGCCAAGGTAAAGGAAGGCTTCAGCTAATTCAAGATGGCCTGTTCATGTGCTTTGAACAATCACTGTATAAACAAACAAGCCCAGAGCCAGCAATTCTGAACTAGGACAATACTAAAGCTATTAGCCTAGAGACACAGAAAGCCACAAAATAAAAGTTTTTAAACAGATAAAGGAGCAATGAGACTCTACAGAATGCTTTTTTAACTGCAAACAAATCAGTTACCCATGCAGATTAGTTAATAGCAATAAAAATACACTCAAAAACTATGCAGAAGGCAATAAAAGGTGCTATATATAAATTGCTAGAAACAATAATCAGTATAAATAATCTAAAAAAATCAGGATACTTGTATATCTCAGCTAAGAGTTGTAGTCAACACCTCTCCTCCACTCTGCTCAGTGTGTATAGACAGAAACCCTCTTAAAGTTAGGGCTTAAGTACCAGAAAATACAACCGTAGACAACTTTTTTTTTTTTTTTTTTACAAAAACACAAAAGAACCAGCCCCCACTAGCCAGCAGCCAATTAACACAATCTAGCCAAGGTAAAGAAAGGCTACAGCTAATTCAAGATGTGCTTTGAACAATCACTGTACAAACAAACAAGCCCAGAGCCAGCAATTCTGAACTAGGACAATACTAAAGCTATTAGCCTACAGACACAGTAAGCACTACAGAAAGCCACAAAATGAAAGTTTTTAAACAGATAAAAGGAGCAATGAGACTCTACAGAATGATTTTTTAACTGCAAACAAATCAGTTACCCATACAGATTAGTTAATAGCAATAAAAATACACTCAAAAACTATGCAGCAGGCAATAAAAAGTGCTATATATAAATTGCTAGAAACAATAATCAGTATAAATAATTGAAAAAAACAAGATGCTTATATATCTCAGCTAAGAGTTGTAATCAACACTTCTCCTCCACTCTTCTCAGTGTGTATAGACAGAAACCCTCTCAAAGTTAGGGCTTAAATACCAGAAGATACAACCTTAGACAACTTTTTTTTTTGCATGCAAGTTATCAAGAGGGTCAATGAAAAACATATATACACATATCTACATCTATACATATCTCCCTCTGTCTCTCTCTATATATAGACATAGATCTACATCTCTCTCTCTCTCTCTCTCTCTCTATATATATATATATATATATATAGATAGATATACACATGCACACACACACACACATATATATATATATATATATATATATATAGATAGATAGATATACATAGACAAACATGCACACATACACATATATATTTATATATATATATATATATATATATTTATATATAAATATATATATATTTATATATATATATATATATATATATATATATATATATATATATATATATATATATATATATATATATATGGTTTACTATCATAAATTCGAAAATAAAAATAAATCATGTCTTTATTTTCGAATTTATGGATCGAAAAATTCACATTTTGAAACATAGTAAACCGAAAACAATGCTGTATTACAAAATGTAAACGCGACATTTACGCAACACAGAGCACGCCCACCCTGCCAAATACACAGAACTACCCAACCTAAACACTGCGTATGCGGGCTGCCCCTGCACCCCTGTGGGGGGCTGTGCCCACACACCCCCCCAACTTAATATTCCAACTCCGAGATCGCACTACAGTGAGGAAAGGGATGTATTTCCCTGTCCGCACTGTACCGCGATCCGCTCCCATGAGCGAACGTTGTTATTCCGAATGCACAGTCCATTCACAATTACAACATTCGCTCAGATGACCTGCCGCATTATGAAGTATTCGAACATCTGATGTTCGAATACTTCATAGCCGTGCAAGTGCACGGCGACATTGTCATGGTAAACCATATATATATATATATATATGTATACACATACACACACACAAATATGTTATATACCTAAATGATACACACGTATACATATATGCATGCACACACATATCTCAGGCCATTTTGCACAGGAACATCAACAAAGTTCATGTGCTCACAACATTTATTATACCCATACATCGTCTCATATGTACCACAGGGAAGGGACATTCCTTCATCAAAAGAAAAGGGTGCAACATGCAAATTATTGGTTTTAACCACCTGAGCTGCAACTTCAAAGTACAAATGCAGATAAGACACCTTTCCTGTGTCTTAGCATCTACAACTGGCTAACTTCTGAAGCCAGATGAATAACAGAGTATGACTGTCATAAGAGTAAGGGGCAAGCTGAGCTAACAGGTATCATGCTGAGATCATCAATTCACTATGCAGACATCATGACTCCTCAGTATACATACAATTTGACTGTTCAGCCACAAAAGATGTAGGAGGTGTTATGCATATTCATGTGAACTCTAAGTCAGACAAGAGCTTACCACATTTGCAGCAATCCAAACAATACCATCACATGAGGCATGAGAACTAACCCTAGGGGACACCAGTTTATACACTAAAAATAAGCATTAATAATCAAATCATGCTTGGTTTACAAAGCAGTCTCTCTTCCATTGGCCTAGATAACAGCCATGTTTTTCCACATGGACACGAGTCCTTAACATCTTGTTAGGTAACGACAGCTTGCACTTCAGCATCATGGAATTAATAAACTTCACAGCTGAGATAAGGACCCTCTTGTACCACCAGGCTATCAGTAGCTGTTTTCTTATAATGTGAACCATACTTGGTACCTCAAATGGGGAAGAACAGGGTAAGAGACAGTGTTATGACAGGCTCTTGCACTGGGTGAAGTGGTTCAATACTAAACACCCAAACTGATCTCCAAGCAGTTTCTCCTTTTGTCTCTAAAACATTATGGAACTAAAGCTTATTCCCCACTGGGTGATATGAACTTTTCATCTAACCCCCTCCCAATGAAGACTGTGTTGCAGGACAGGCAGGAGGTCCAGTGTTAGGTCCCAGGATGTGGAATAATGTCCTCTACAAGACTGATCTCTTCACATTGAGTCAGTATCAGAACCAATTCGTGTGAAACAAATGGTTGTCACACAGACAGAAATGGACAAACTCACTTTAAGGAAGTATAACAGAATGGCAGGGTGGGTAGTGGCAGAATGCCCTTTATACAGTCATTCTAAAAAGTTGTAGCCTGTCCTTTTCTTGTGCTGGGTTCCTGAGTTCCTGTATAAAACATCCCCACCATTATTTAATGTCTGCTTACCACCATGTTGGTGAGCTGGCTAGTTCACTTTTTTCTGGTTACTGTTGGACAGAGGAGCAAAATAAGCCTTGAAAAATGTAGACATAGAGGGGGAAAGTCAGAGAGCTTCCCTGTCTATCAACTGAACCCTCGTCACATTTTTCAGAAAATTTCCACTTCCAAAGGTGATTTTAAAATGCCATTTAACATCCTCTAGGATTCTCTGAAAATGAAGCAAACTACCTCACAGTATATTGGCTGGTGCAAGCAGAATGCACTGACTCCAGGGGTTCCACTAAGGTGTTTCCTGTCAGCCCTGCCATGCTCTATCACTCTCTTTCACACCACCCATGCCAAACTTGTATACTGGATGAACCCTGCTGC
>NC_056743.1:1615223466-1615310966 GCF_019279795.1 Protopterus annectens | reverse complement strand
TGTCAGCTCTGGGCACCTCACAGTCACTCCATTTAAGAGGGTTGCTCTCATCCATGCCATGCTACATTATTCTCTTTGACAGATTATTTATTTATTTATTGACATTTGTTGACAGTGGAAATCCACTGGGACATTGACCCATTTTTAGTGGAGGCCCGGGGAGAAAAGCTCCATGGTAGTCCATTCAAAAAAGAAAAAAACATTTGTACATTATATTCCATTCTGCCATTCTGGTAGCACATTCAACATAGAAAATTGAAATAAACATTTGCACATTATGTACCTTTGTGGTATCACATTCAGTATAGAACATTTAAATGAAACATATTTATAGTTACTTATTTAGAAAAAAAATTCTCAGTAGGTTTGGAAGCAGGAAAGAGAGTAGAGTCAAGCAGTAATGGGCAGAGGTATGTAATCTAGTGATAAGTGAGTGTCACTTAGGATAGTTTAGCGTGAGGTAGGGAGAAGGAGAGAAAAGTCAGGCAGTAAAGGACAGAAGAATATAATGAGGTAAAAATGTGAGTCTCACTTAGGATAGTTAGCATCCTGTGCTAAACACACACACTGAGACAAAATGTACTGGTGAACCATGCGGCATTGCCCACCTCTCCACAAAACAGTGCTGCAACAACTGTGTGCCACCCAATCTGCAGTTTATGTCAGTTCAGGCCACCAAACAGTTGTTGAAGCAAGCCCACTCACACACACTCTCTCACACACTGTCTCTCTCTCTCTCTCACACTCACACTCACTCACTCACACTCACACTCTAACAGCAGAGCATGCTGCCTTGCCAACTTTTCCAAAAAGCAGCAATGAAACAGCTACACTGGACTGTTGTTGCTGATATTATCTCAAGACAATAAACATTTGTCACAGTAAGCACATTCCACTGACACCAGACTCACCTTCAACAAGCTAACTGTCAAGTGTTGTTCTGATGTGTTTATCTCAGTTACACAATATATACTACACACACACACACACACACACACACACACACACACACACACACACACACACACACACACACACATACATATATACATTCACAAAGGCAGACTTGCAATCTAACAGTAATTTCACACAATTTCCCCAACTCGTCTTAAAATAGTGATGTAAAACTTATGGGCAATCACTGGTCCGATGCGTCAAGCTCAGTGCAGCTACATTCAGTTGGAGCAAGCACAGTGCAATATCCCCCTCTGTTTACTTAACTGGGCTGCCATTGCCCCAATTAGTCTTTATCAGTCTTGTTTTGTAGCACAGAATGCTAAAGACAGATAAACACAGTGTGCCATTCAACTCTGTTGCCTTTTCTCACCTCTCCAAAAAGCGATGAAGAAACAGCTATGGGTGACCCTAGTTGGTGGTGATGTCTACTTTTGCACCCACGACATGTTGAAGCAAGCCCACTGAATAGATTTTATTTTGTTATATATACAGACACATATATTGTATGTATATATATATATATATATATATATATATATATATATATATATATATATATATATGTGTGTGTGTGTGTGTGTATATATATATATATATATATATATATATATATATATATATATATATATATATATATATATATATATATATATATATATATATATATACTACTATTTTAAATATTTTTCTTTAAACTGTAGCTAGTTATGTGTGTTAGGTATTTCACTTTTCCAGAGCGAGATAGCAGCCGACCGCAGACCACTCGTATGCCCTGCCCACACCATAGTTTCTACTAATACTATCTATTAATCCCTTAACTGACTAAAGTTGTTGCCATTCCTATGATAGCAACTCGGTGGCACCCTATACCAGGACTAGATGGATACTTTGTAACTTTCAAATATAACTGTGTTTAGACCCTTTTTTCAAACTCTCCAACCCAGTTTCTATCCCTATCCTCTCCTAACTCACACTATATCTTTTACCCTCACCATATTGCTGAAATCAGCTGCTGTTTACACTGATTACTCTCTACTGAAACACTTACCTCATAGTTGCAATCCTCTACAGCTACAGATTGTTTTTTTGTCACTGTGGCTTGTCCATCACTTGGCTCTACCCGCTCCGTTTTCCCTGCGGTCTCACTCCATTCCCCTACCCCCAAATCCCACCTACACCAGTGCACCTGACCTTATACTTCCATAGCCACACCCCCAACCCTCATCAACCAATTAGCCCACTCCATTTCTCTTTATCAATTAACGTTTTTGGCTCCATTTTGTTAACCCTAACTATTCAACAGCTGATATTCCCTATAACAGCCCCACCACATAACTGGCCTTCAGTACTTCCAAACAGCTTATTCTCCACCTTCCTATACCCCTCACTATGTATGGCCACTGCTGTTCAACACTCCTTAACATACTTCTCTTGTCCACTGGGCTTACCTCTCTATTGTTATCTCATGGCCTAACTTGCTATAAATCCCTAACCTTTGCTAAATTTCAACATCCCCTAAGACAAACAAGCCCACTCTCTCCTATAGCCTCTCTAACACACAGTAACATAACATCCTCTTCATCCTACCTCCTACCACAATTTTATAGACTAACCCATATTAAATATCACCAAATAAGAAAAGGAGACCCTTTTCTCTGTAAACTCGTCAAACTATCATTTAACCCTCAAAATTGTATACTTCTACATGGTGACATCTATCCTAACCCTGGTTCTAACATTACCACCCATAATACTTCATCAGCCGATACTACCACTCCCCTCACCCTCCCAAAAATCCCAAACTCTCTATTTACAGGTCACCTCAATATACATAGTATAAATAATAAAATTATCCAGTTTCACACCCTATTAGACACCTATTTTTTGACATCTTATGCCTTACTGAAACTTGGGTTAAACCCACAACTAAAGACATTGTCCCTCCAGGTTATAACATTCTCAGACTTGACCGTCTAAATAAAAAGGGTGGTGGGGTAGCAATACTGTTCACATCTGAACTGAAGGTCACCTCACTAGATATAGATCCACCGCCCCCTAATAACGCTGAAATTCTAAACTCTAAGCTCCAAATTAATACAAATAAATCCATATATATTATTTGCTCATATATTCCCCCAGGTAATAACATCAGTACTCTTGAACATATCCTTAGCTGGCTCTCCATGTTCCTACCACAAGAAACCATACTCCTTGGTGATTTTAATATTGACTGGAATGGCTGTACCTCTGCCAAACCAACTTAACCTTTTTTGGCTTCCATCAGACCATTACCTTCCCTACTAGAACCGAAAAACCTAGCAAAAGACAAACCACCATAGATTAGATACTAGTTAATAGTAACCCTATTGGTTATAAAACAGGTATACTCCCCGACGACATAAGTGACCATTCTCTTATTTTCATGTCTAGGCAAAAGACCCACATTCCCAATCAAATAGCATTTAGAACTACCAGAAACAAGAAAAATCTCAACCTGGTTAACTTCCAAGCTGAGCTCAAAGCTTGCAATTGGTCTCCCCTAAAATACCTACCTCTTGTTCATAGGTTAATACTAGGCTAACTGCCTTTTCGAGCCATTGTAAGCCTAGCCAATTATCCCTTGTGAGACTCAAACCCTGCACCTTGTGTTTGTAAGGCAAGCACCTTAACCATTAGGCCACCCTCCCACCAATCAGTTTCATTCTTTAACAAAACATTTTTGCAAATCCTAGATCACCATGCTCCACTTGCACTGCTAGAATTAAGAACAAACTGGCTCCTTGGCTCTCTAAAGACACAAGGCATAACATTCAACTAAGAAATAAACTTTGGTCCAAATGGAGAAAAACTAAAAACCCAGCTGACCACCTAAACTTTAGACAACTTCGTAATACCACAACAAATCTATACTCGTTGACAAAAAAACTACTACCTCAGATTCCAACAGACTCAACAGCAAAACCTACAAAAGTTCTGATCAAGAATCAATAAACTACTCCAACCAGGACAGTCCAAAACATATACCCCCTCTAATTTAACTAAAAATTCTCCCAACCAAATTGCTGACACCTTTAACATATTTTTCTCTGAAACAGTCCAGTCACTAGCAAATACCTTATCACCTGTTACCATCTCCAAATTACCCTCACTATCCAACTTGCCCCAGACATTTCACCTCCAGCCTGTTACGACATCTCTCATACACTCCCTGCTTCTTAAACTTAAACCATGTACACCATCAGCTGATCTCCTCTCAGCTGAATACCTGTAAATTGCAGCTGGTGTACTTGCCTACCCTATTTCTATCTTAATAAACAGAACCATTTCTGAATCCTACATCCCATCCATCTGGAAAGTCTCACATATTATCCCTTTGGAAAAGGGAGGAAACTCAAATGAACTTTCAAACTTCTGCCCCATAGCCCTTCTCTCTCCCTTGGCAAAAATTATGGAGAGATGTATCCACCGTCAACTACTGCATCATCTCCTCCAAAATAACCTACTAGTGGACTGCCAACATGGCTTCAGACCATTCCATAGTACTACAACTGCTCTCCTATCCTATACAGACTGCATTAATAAAAATAGGAATACTAACCAGCTGTTTTCTGCTCGTTTCATAGACCTCTCAAAGGCCTTTGATATGGTTAACCACCAACTACTGACAGGTATACTTAAATCACTTTCACTTGATTCTCAAGTAGTACAATGGTTTCAATCCTACCTGGAAAACAGAAAGCAAGCAGTCCTGTGGGACAACAACCTATCCTCTCAGCTTCCAATCACTCCTGGAATCCCACAAGGATCAATTCTAGGGCCACTCCTTTTCACTATTTTCATTAATGATCTGAAAACCTCCCTTCCCCAAACTTCCTGCATACAATATGCCGACAATTCGACACTGATCTGTGCTGCATCCTCTCCAGCAGAACTCCAAACCAGTACACAAAAAGTCTTTACCTCAGTAGAAAACTGGTTTCATCAACGATGTCTCCTCCTTAACCCCCAAAAAACTAAATTATTACTGTTTTCTCCACACAGAAGTCCCCCACCTATCAATTTCATAGTTTCATCAAATAATGGCACAGAATTTGCTCCTGACACCACCACCACCAAACTCCTGGGTGTAACAATAGATAACAATCTCAACTTTGACACACACATTAATTCAACTATTAAATCAGTTAATAGAAAACATGGATTCCTTTACAGAATAAAGCCCTTTCTCACAGCCACAGCTAAGATTTCTATTAACCAAACCCACCTCATGTCCACCCTTCTCTATGCCACCCCAATCTATACTAACCTATCCAAAAGCAATCTGAATAAACTAGCAACCTCCTACAACATAGCCAAATTTGCCGCCGGTGCCCCTTTTCGAATTGCCATAATCTTAAACTTTTAGGATGGCTGGAGGATCACAACCAACCAGCAACTCATTTTTATCCACAAAATCTTACATCATCCTACAAATACTCCCATACTCTGTAACCTCTTCAATTCCTATAAAAATCTACCAACCTTAAGATCCGCTAAGAATCTACAAGTAGCCACCATAAAATCCAACAACAAATCCAGGGACTGCCTGTTCTCTAATGCTGTTGGCAATACTTGGAACAAACTTCCAAGAGAAATAACATCCCTTACTTCCACAAACCTTTTCAAGAAACATTTGAGACTCTTCATGAAAAACCAGTGGCTCTGCCCTTGCTCCAATCCAGACTGATACTATTCTCCCTTTGTCTTAATACTTCTCAACTAAAAACATTTTTTCTGATAATTTTCTATCCTCTATGTTGTGTTGGAATTAATTAATTCTTCTTTACCTCCTTACTGTGCTGCGTAAACTCATGTACATAAAATGTTCTGTATAATAACAATATGTCTTCCTAAGTGTAACCTTATAACTGCTGCTAAAGCATATGCTAAGCAGCTTCTTACTTATGTAATTGTTTTTTTCCACTGTCTTTTATTGTGGACTCTGTATAATTATGTTTGTCTCAGAGCTTTTCTCCTCAGGTCTCTACTGAAAATGGACAAAAAATATATATACATATATATATATATATATATATATACAAGTAAACCCATATATTATATATATATATATATATATATATATATATATATATATATATATATATATATATATATATATATACATATATATATATATATATATATATGTATATATATATATATATGTATATATATATATATATATATATATATATATATATATATATATATATATGTATATATTATATATGGATTCCTGTTACAAGAACGAAAGTTCACTACTTTGAACTTGTAATAGGAAGCATCACTTCTGCGAAAGTTCACTTTAACAAAAATGAACTTTTGTGTAAGTGCACTTCACCGAAAACACCACAGCACAGTGGAGGACACAAAAAACAAGCTATGTCCTCCACTATGGTGCGATAGTCATGGACCATAGGGTTAGGGCACGGGTTAGGGTAAGGGGATAGTTAGTAAAGCTATCCCCTTACCCTAACCCATGCCCTAGCCCTAAGGTTTGTGACTACTGCACCACAGTAGAGGACATTGTTTTCTGGGAGCTAAATTATAGCCAAGACCTAATCTGTTAAGTAGACAGCTTAATGGGTTAAGGGCAAGGCAAGAGCGCAATGGTGACAGAGAGTTACAATGGAATATCCCCCAGTGGACTTTTATCCCTGAAATAATAATCTGTCCTTTATCATGGCTTAACTACAAAGCAGTTTGCCAATGTTTCATGGTTGCTGTGATGTAATTTATCAGTGTCGGATGTATCTTATACATTTTTAAGCACTCTTTTATCCATGACTACATACAACACACAGCCTTCCAAAACACCAACCATCACAACCCACATATAGAAACACAAACCATACACTCACCTTCGCGGAGGCTCTCAATAAAAATTTATCCAAACAACAGAGATGAAGAAGAGTCCAAATGAGCATTGCTGGACTTTGAGAAAACATATGACAAGGTCCCAAGAAAGCTGATTTGGGCAGTACTACGGTGGTTTGAAGTGCCAGAAACAATGGTAAAGTTAGTGCATGCTATGTACAAGAACCCAATGACTCAAGTATGTCCAGTGTTTGGTCTCCCAGCTGGGTTCCTAGTCAGAGTAGATGGGCACCAGGGTTCACCTCTGAGCCCACTGTTGTTCATACTGGCGACTGACTACATTAGCACGGTTCCACCATTTCTCTTAATGGCTAATAAATCACAACGCTACTTTCTCAAGAGGAATACATCTCTTTGCAACAGCTTTTCCCTTGCTATTTAACTATCCTGCACATATTTTAAGCTCAGGATTTAGCGGACTAACAAACTTATTTTACATGCTGGATTAGGATGTTATTATTGAAAGCCCTACTAACTGCAGTATCAAACTTTAATAAATACATTACACCTCCTTGAAAATTGTAAATAAAAAAAAAAATTACTCTTTAAGATATTTGTGTTGGGATTGCATCAAGTGCCCCCCCTTTGAAATGTAGCTACTAAAGAAGTTGACTGCAACAACTCTGCCAGCAGAATTTCTACTTCTTTACATACTACCTTGGGTGGTGTTCCCTGTGACTCCATTAAAAAGGGTTAACAGTCAACCAATGCAAGTAAATAAACTGTGTTTGTCAGTAGTTCCTGTGACATAGCTACACAATCTAAAACTGCTTCAGTAAAGTGAGTAAAATACAAGCAGTGCTTTTATGTATACTGTCCAGGAACTTGAATATTTTGGGGTTCACAGCTTTCTTAAATTGTTGTGATTAACTCCACATTGGAGAATATCCTCTGCTTATGGATGCTTCAAAACAGTACTTCAAAAGTTAAGGCAATACAGTCACAGTACTCCATTTTCAGTTATCAGCATTAGCACTCTTTCGATTCAGATTCCATATGTCATTGTGTTTTGAGGACCTGGTTGTCTCCCTAGATTGTGGCCTATTTGTGGTGGAGGCCTGGGTGGCTACAGATGTGACTGTTTAGTACTTGGGCATTACCTGTAAACATCTGCTATTCAGCAAGAGTTACCAAAAGACAGTTGAGAATAAAGACATTAAAAAATATATATATCTATGTATATATATATATATATATATATATATATATATATATGTATATATAAATATATATATATATATATATATATATATATATATATATATATATATATATATATGTATATATATACTGTGAGAAGAAGCATACCCAGTATCTGTGACAAACAGCAACTTGGAATGAGCCCAATTATTGTCACATCTACCACTTGTGGATAACATCTACAAAAAGGAATGCAGTCAATGCAGCTTTCCACTCCATCCAAGAGACTTGGACTCCTCTGCCATAGAAAAAAAAAGTAAAAAAGAAAAAAAAAATGTTTCAGAGTCTATGCAATTGGAGCCATTGCCTCAGTGGCACAGAGCCCTGACTGTGTGCCATGCTACCAGGGTTTGTTTAGCTACTTGTGGATCAGGAGAGGAGTGGCATGGCATTGCAAGCCTGCAACTCCTTAGGGGGTGATGGAAGCGTATGGCCAGGGTATTAATATCCCATGACTGGATCTATGGTGGGCTATGAAATACCCATGGGTGCACTGGCAACAAGGGGGGCAAAGTTGTCCTCAGAAGTTACGTAAACTGAGTTAGTAAGTGACCTACCCTCACTGTTTGCCACTGTATGCGTAAACCTAGGTGGTTTACTGGCCATGCAGTATGGGGTTTGGGCCCTACTGAAAGAAAAAAAGTAAAAAAACACTCCTGACAGCTGCCTAAATGCAGGCTCTTGTTTTGTCTCTTTTCACAACATATGGGGAAAGAATGTGTCAGTTGCTCAAGACAAGGTATTGTGAGAAATATCCAGTGAGGCCATAATCTTGAGAAATAAGTTTAAGGACCAAAGACCCTTATGGACAGCACACATAGACAACACATCAGACCAGAGGAGTCATAATCCTTGGCAGAGGGTGAATTGCCCTCTAGAAGAACAATTCATAGGACATGCAAGACAGGAATCAACAACAGTCATCCCTCTGCATATGAGTGGGTATTCTGTGGACCCCAGAAACTACACAACCATTAGTCCAACTAGTCTCGTAAGCAAAGCCATGGAAAAGAATTATCTTGAAAATGATTAATAATGGCACTGGAAACCTCCAGACACTGGATCTAACCCAGTCTGGTTTTGTCAAGTGAAGATCATGACTACTTACTCTGCAGGACTTCATCACAAAGGTCAACAAGGCAATGGCAAAATGGTGCATACTGCCTACCTTGACCTGGCAAAGGCATTTGATGCAATAACCATGAGTTATATTAGTAATAGTTATAGTATTATCAGTAACTTGAGTTTTATTACTATTCTCTATGAATGTAACCTGAGTTTTATTACTATTTTCTATGAATGTAACCTGAGTTTTATTACCATTCTCTATGAATGTAACCTGAGTTTTACTACTATTCTGTGTGAATGTAACCTGAGTTTTATTACTATTCGGTATGAATGTAACCTGAGTTTTATTACTATTGTCTATGAATGTAACCTGAGTTTTATTACTATTCTCTATGAATGTAACCTGAGTTTTATTAATATTCAGTATGAATGTAACCTGAGGTTTATTACTATTCTATATGAATGTAACCTGAGATTTATTACTATTGTCTATGAATGTAATCTGAGGTTTATTACTATTCTCTATGAATGTAACTTGAGTTTTATTACTATTCTCTATTAATGTAACCTGAGTTTTATTACTATTCTCTATGAATGTAACCTGAGTTTTATTACTATTCTCTATGAATGTAACCTGAGTTTTATTACTATTCTGTATGAATGTATCCTGAGTTTTATTACTATTCTGTATGAATGTATCCTGAGTTTTATTACTATTCTCTATGAATGTATCCTGAGTTTTATTACTATTCTCTATGAATGTAACGTGAGTTTTATTACTATTCTCTATGAATGTAACCTGAGTTTTATTACTATTCTGTATGAATGTAACCTGAGTTTTATTTCTATTCTCTATGAATGTAACCTGAGTTTTATTACTATTCTCTATGAATGTAACCTGAGTTTTATTACTATTCTCTATGGATGTAACCTGAGTTTTATTACTATTCTGTATGAATGTAACCTGAGTTTTATTACTATTCTGTATGAATGTAACCTGAGTTTTATTACTATTCTCTATGAATGTAACGTGAGTTTTACTACTATTCTCTATGAATGTAACCTGACTTTTATTACTGTTCTGTATGAATGTAACCTGAGTTTTATTACTATTCTGTATGAATGTATCCTGAGTTTTATTACTATTCTCTATGAATGTAACGTGAGTTTTTCTACTATTCTCTATGAATGGAACCTGAGTTTTATTACTATTCGGTATGAATGGAACCTGAGTTTTATTACTATTCCCTATGAATGTAACCTGAGTTTTATTACTATTCTGTATGAATGTAACCTGAGTTTTATTACTATTCTCTATGAATGTAACTTGAGTTTTATTACTATTCGGTATGAATGTAACCTGAGTTTTATTACTATTCCCTATGAATGTAACCTGAGTTTTATTACTATTCTCTATGAATGTAACCTGAGTTTTATTACTATCCTCTATGAATGTAACCTTAGTTTTATTACTATTCTCTATTAATGTAACCTGAGTTTTATTACTATTCTGTATGAATGTAACCTGAGTTTTATTACTATTCTCTATGAATGTAACCTGAGTTTTATTACTATTCTCTATGAATGTAACCTGAGTTTTATTACTATTCCCTATGAATGTAACCTGAGTTTTATTACTATTCTCTATGAATGTAACCTGAGTTTTATTACTATTCTCTATGAATGTAACTTGAGTTTTATTACTATTCGGTATGAATGTAACCTGAGTTTTATTACTATTCCCTATGAATGTAACCTGAGTTTTATTACTATTCTCTATGAATGTAACCTGAGTTTCATTACTATTCTCTATGAATGTAACCTGTGTTTTATTACTATTCTCTATGAATCTAACCTGAGTTTTATTACTATTCCCTATGAATGTAACCTGAGTTTTATTACTATTCCCTATGAATGTAACCTGAGTTTTATTACTATTCACTATGAATGTAACCTGAGTTTTATTACTATTCTCTATGAATGTAACCTGAGTTTTATTACTATTCTCTATGAATGTAACCTGAGTTTTATTACTATTCCCTATGAATGTAACCTGAGTTTTATTACTATTCCCTATGAATGTAACCTGAGTTTTATTACTATTCCCTATGAATGTAACCTGAGTTTTATTACTATCCTCTATGAATGCAACCTGAGTTTTATTACTATCCTCTATGAATGTAACCTGAGTTTTATTACTATCCTCTATGAATGTAACCTGAGTTTTATTACTATTCTCTATGAATGTAACCTGAGTTTTATTACTATTCTCTATGAATGTAACCTGAGTTTTATTACTATTCTCTATGAATGTAACCTGAGTTTTATTACTATTCTCTATGAATGTAACCTGAGTTTTATTACTATTCTCTATGAATGTAACCTGAGTTTTATTACTATTCTGTATGAATGTAACCTGAGTTTTATTACTATTCTCTATGAATGTAACCTGAGTTTTATTACTATTCTCTATGAATGTAACCTGAGTTTTATTACTATCCTCTATGAATGTAACCTGAGTTTTATTACTATTCTCTATGAATGTAACCTGAGTTTTATTACTATTCTCTATGAATGTAACCTGAGTTTTATTACTATTCTCTATGAATGTAACCTGAGTTTTATTACTATTCTCTATGAACGTAACCTGAGTTTTATTACTATTCTCTATGAATGTAACCTGAGTTTTATTACTATTCTCTATGAATGTAACCTGAGTTTTATTACTATACTCTATGAATGCAATCTGAGTTTTATTACTATTCTCTTTGAATGTAACTTGAGTTTTATTACTATTCTCTATGAATGTAACCTGAGTTTTATTACAATTGTCTATGAATGTAACCTGAGTTTTATTACTATTCTCTATGAATGAAACCTGAGTTTTATTACTATTCTCTATGAATGTAACCTGAGTTTTATTACTATTCTCTATGAATGTAACCTGAGTTTTATTACTATTCTCTATGAATGTAACCTGAGTTTTATTACTATTCTCTATGAATGTAACCTGAGTTTTATTACTATTCTCTATGAATGTAACCTGAGTTTTATTACTTTTCTGTATGAATGTAAACTGAGTTTTATCTCTATTCTCTATGAATGTAACCTGAGTTTTATTACTATTCTCTATGAATGTAACCTGAGTTTTATTACTATTCTCTATGAATGTAACCTGAGTTTTATTACTATTCTCTATGAATGTAACCTGAGTTTTATTGCTATTCTCTATGAATGTAACCTGAGTTTTATTACTATTCTCTATGAATGTAACCTGAATTTTATTGCTATTCTCTATGAATGTAACCTGAGTTTTATTGCTATTCTCTATGAATGTAACCTGAGTTTTATTACTATTCTCTATGAATGTAACCTGAGTTTTATTACTATTCTCTATGAATGTAACCTGAGTTTTATTACTATTCTCTATGAATGTAACCTGAGTTTTATTACTATTCTCTATGAATGTAACCTGAGTTTTATTACTATTCTCTATGAATGTAACCTGAGTTTTATTACTATTCTCTATGAATGTAACCTGAGTTTTATTACTATTCTCTATGAATGTAACCTGAGTTTTATTACTATTCTCTATGAATGTAACCTGAGTTTTATTACTATTCTCTATGAATGTAACCTGAGTTTTATTACTATTCGGTATGAATGTAACCTGAGTTTTATTACTATTCCCTACGAATGTAACCTGAGTTTTATTACTATCCTCTATGAATGTAACCTGAGGTTTATTACTATTCTGTATGAATGTAACCTGAGGTTTATTACTATTCTGTAGGAATGTAACCTGAGTTTTATTATTATTCTGTAGGAATGTAACCTGAGTTTTATTACTATTCTGTATGAATGTAACCTGAGTTTTATTACTATTCTCTATGAATGTAACCTGAGTTTTATTACTATTCTCTATGAATGTAACCTGAGTTTTATTACTATTCTGTATGAATGTAACCTGAGTTTTATTACTATCCTCTATGAATGTAACCTGAGTTTTACCACTATCCTCTATGAATGTAACCTGAGTTTGACCACTATCCTCTATGAATGTAATCTGAGTTTTATTACTATTCTCTATGAATGTAACCTGAGTTTTATTACTATTCTCTATGAATGTAACCTGAGTTTTATTACTATTCCCTATGAATGTAACCTGAGTTTTATTACTATTCTCTATGAATGTAACCTGAGTTTTATTACTATTCTCTATGAATGTAACCTGAGTTTTATTACTATTCTCTATGAATGTAACCTGAGTTTTATTACTATTCTCTATGAATGTAACCTGAGTTTTATTACTATTCTCTATGAATGTAAGCTGAGTTTTATTACTATTCTCTATGAATGTAACCTGAGTTTTATTACTATTCTCTATGAATGTAACCTGAGTTTTATTACTATTCTCTATGAATGTAACCTGAGTTTTATTACTATTCTCTATGAATGTAACCTGAGTTTTATTACTATTCTCTATGAATGTAACCTGAGTTTTATTACTATTCTCTATGAATGTAACCTGAGTTTTATTACTATTCTCTATGAATGTAACCTGAGTTTTATTACTATTCTCTATGAATGTAACCTGAGTTTTATTACTATTCTCTATGAATGTAACCTGAGTTTTATTACTATTCTCTATGAATGTAACCTGAGTTTTATTACTATTCTCTATGAATGTAACCTGAGTTTTATTACTATTCCCTATGAATGTAACCTGAGTTTTATTACTATTCTCTATGAATGTAACCTGAGTTTTATTACTATTCTCTATGAATGTAACCTGAGTTTTATTACTATTCTCTATGAATGTAACCTGAGTTTTATTACTATTCTCTATGAATGTAACCTGAGTTTTATTACTATTCTCTATGAATGTAACCTGAGTTTTATTACTATTCTGCATGAATGTAACCTGAGTTTTATTACTATTCTCTATGAATGTAACCTGAGTTTTATTACTATTCTGTATGAATGTAACCTGAGTTTTATTACTATTCTCTATGAATGTAACCTGAGTTTTATTACTATTCTGTATGAATGTAACCTGAGTTTTATTACTATTCTCTATGAATGTAACCTGAGTTTTATTACTATTCTCTATGAATGTAACCTGAGTTTTATTACTATTCTGTATGAATGTAACCTGAGTTTTATTACTATTCTCTATGAATGTAACCTGAGTTTTATTACTATTCTCTATGAATGTAACCTGAGTTTTATTACTATTCTCTATGAATGTAACCTGAGTTTTATTACTATTCTCTATGAATGTAACCTGAGTTTTATTACTATTCTCTATGAATGTAACCTGAGTTTTATTACTATTCTCTATGAATGTAACCTGAGTTTTATTACTATTCTCTATGAATGTAACCTGAGTTTTATTACTATTCTCTATGAATGTAACCTGAGTTTTATTATTATTCTCTATGAATGTAACCTGAGTTTTATTACTATTCTCTATGAATGTAACCTGAGTTTTATTACTATTCTCTATGAATGTAACCTGAGTTTTATTACTATTCTCTATGAATGTAACCTGAGTTTTATTACTATTCTCTATGAATGTAACCTGAGTTTTATTACTATTCTCTATGAATGTAACCTGAGTTTTATTACTATTCTCTATGAATGTAACCTGAGTTTTATTACTATTCTCTATGAATGTAACCTGAGTTTTATTACTATTCTCTATGAATGTAACCTGAGTTTTATTACTATTCTCTATGAATGTAACCTGAGTTTTATTACTATTCTCTATGAATGTAACCTGAGTTTTATTACTATTCTGTATGAATGTAACCTGAGTTTTATTACTATTCTCTATGAATGTAACCTGAGTTTTATTACTATTCTCTATGAATGTAACCTGAGTTTTATTACTATTCTCTATGAATGTAACCTGAGTTTTATTACTATTCTGTATGAATGTAACCTGAGTTTTATTACTATTCTGTATGAATGTAACCTGAGTTTTATTACTATTCTGTATGAATGTAACCTGAGTTTTATTACTATTCTGTATGAATGTAACCTGAGTTTTATTACTATTCTCTATGAATGTAACCTGAGTTTTATTACTATTCTCTATGAATGTAACCTGAGTTTTATTACTATTCTCTATGAATGTAACCTGAGTTTTATTACTATCCTCTATGAATGTAACCTGAGTTTTATTACTATTCTCTATGAATGTAACCTGAGTTTTATTACTATTCTCTATGAATGTAACCTGAGTTTTATTACTATTCTCTATGAATGTAACCTGAGTTTTATTACTATTCTCTATGAATGTAACCTGAGTTTTATTACTATTCTCTATGAATGTAACCTGAGTTTTATTACTATTCTCTATGAATGTAACCTGAGTTTTATTACTATTCTCTATGAATGTAACCTGAGTTTTATTACTATTCCCTATGAATGTAACCTGAGTTTTATTACTATTCTCTATGAATATAACCTGAGTTTTATTACTATTCACTATGAATGTAACCTGAGTTTTATTACTATTCTGTATGAATGTAACCTGAGTTTTATTACTATTCTCTATGAATGTAACCTGAGTTTTATTACTATTCTCTATGAATGTAACCTGAGTTTTATTACTATCCTCTATGAATGTAACCTGAGTTTTATTACTATTCTGTATGAATGTAACCTGAGTTTTATTACTATTCTGTATGAATGTAACCTGAGTTTTATTACTATTCTCTATGAATGTAACCTGAGGTTTAATGTAACCGGAGGTTTTTTACTATTCTGTATGAATGTAACCTGAGTTTTATTACTATTCTGTATGAATGTAACCTGAGTTTTATTACTATTCTGTATGAATGTAACCTGAGTTTTATTACTATTCTCTATGAATGTAACCTGAGTTTTATTACTATTCACTATGAATGTAACCTGAGTTTTATTACTATCCTCTATGAATGTAACCTGAGTTTTATTACTATTCTCTATGAATGTAACCTGAGTTTTATTACTGTTCTGTATGAATGTAACCTGAGTTTTATTACTATTCACTATGAATGTAACCTGAGTTTTATTACTATCCTCTATGAATGTAACCTGAGTTTTATTACTATCCTCTATGAATGTAACCTGAGTTTTATTACTGTTCTGTATGAATGTAACCTGAGTTTTATTACTATTCTCTATGAATGTAACCTGAGTTTTATTGCTATTCTCTTTATCAAAATTAATTGTATGTATTTCTGGAGCTTTTCTTCTCGGGTCTTCACTGAAAATGGGCCAAAACCCAGTTGGACTAACCCGGTTAACAAATGTCAACAAATAATAAATAAATAAAATAAATAACCAACTTGGGCATTGTAAACAAAGTCATAAAGTAGACATAGGTTCATAGGTTCATACTAGGCTATCTGCCCTGGGGCATTTATAAGCCTAGCCTGAGTGTGTTTGGCTTTCGCCACCCTTTGATTTGAGTTTGCTGTGCCCTTTTTAAGGTTAGTTTACTGTGCCTCTGTCTAGTAGTGACACAGAAGTAATCCCCAGGGTAAACCTATGATCTCCCATCCACTCATCAAGATTCCTCTTGAAGAGAGTCAGTGAGGTGCTCTGCCTAACATGGACTGGGATTCTATTCCAGGGCGAAGGGAGCCTCTGGGTTATGAATCTGTCCCTCCAGCATGTTCTATTTATTTCTGTGCTGAGGTTCAAGTCCCTCGAGCATGTGGTTCTAAGGGATTTAGATTTTCTGAGGTGGAGCATGTCCATTAATTCTGGATTGGACATAGCTTTGTATGTCAGGCATAGATCGCCACGAAATAGAAGTTATGTCCTTACCATAACGTTCCATGTGGAGTGTTCATCTCGCCTTTGTTCTTACACATGGGTTTGGAGCCGATCCTCGGCTCCGTGCCGGCCTCTTGCAAGCTCTGCATCGAGAAGAAGCTCGAGACAATCTAATACCCACAATCCCCCTCTGCCTTTACCTCAGATCTAGTTTGCAAGCAAACCAATCTACAGAGAGAGCACATTCATGCTTACATCACATATGCACAGAAAGAATCTATACATAACTATATATATATATAAGCCAAATAGACATATATAAATATATATATATGCCAACTATGTACACAACATTGCAACAGCAGCAGAATGCTCCTAGCCAGGCATCAAAGAACGTTCTTCCTAAGGGTGGGAGGGTGGGACTGTAGAACAAAGCAGATGAACACTCCACATGGAACGTTATGGTAAGGACATAACTTCTATATGTGATAGTGTTCAATCTCGCTTGTTCTTACACATGGGTAGCGTCCCTAGCTCCTTGTTCCTGAGGAACTCACGGGAGGACGTTCTTGAGCACAGTGGAACCAAAGGTTGCCCTGTCCCTAGAAACCTTGTCTACCTTATAATGAGAAATAAATGTATGTGGCTTAGACCAAGTAGCAGCCGCACAAATAGCGTCCAGTGGTAGGCGGGCTGCATGAGCCAAAGATGTAGACACTGACCTTGTGGAATGTCCTTTGGGTTTGTGCAAAAAGGTTTGATTTGAAGAATCGTAAACATAGATTATACAATCTGTTAACCATTTAGAAAGAGTTCTTTTGGTAACTGCAAGTCCTTTCCTGCTATCAGCAAAAGCCACAAAGAGTTGATCAGTTTTTCTGTGATCTTTTGTTCTATCCAAGTAAAATATTAGCTGTCTGTGAACATCTAATTTGTGTAACATATACTCCATTTTGTTGGAGTGGTTTTTGAAGAAAGTGGGTAATTCAATGGACTGATTAATATTGTTAATAGAACACACTTTAGGGAGGAAGGATGAATTGGTTCGAAGAGAAACTCTGTCAGAGTGAAAGATCAAATAAGGGTGCTTGATGGAGAGAGCCTGAAGTTCAGACACTCGCCTAGCGGAAGTAATGGCTACCAAAAAGAGAGTCTTCCAGGACAAAAATTTTAATGGGCAAGAAGAGGCAGGTTCAAAGGGGGGCAACATTAATTTAGATAACAACAAGTTTAGACTCCAAGGTGACGTAGGAGATCTGACCGGTGGTCTAATATGAAAAACCCTTTTAAAAGGCTTTACAAAGTCTGTGAGCCATAACAGGAGCTCCACATTCTTCCACATGGAAATTTGAAATGGCAGCCAATTGAACTCTTAGTGTAGCAGGAGAAGCACCCTGATGGAATAAGTCCGTTAAAAACTCTAATATCTTATTCAAAGGAGCTATAAAAGGATCCACATGGTGTGTATTCGCCCAGAACACAAATCGCTTCCATTTGCTAGCATATGTTTTAGTAGTGGAAGCTTTATGGGAAGCCACCAATATATCCTGGACTGCTGGTGACAAAAGATCAGACCTGGCTAAGTTAGAATTGGAGCAGCCAAGCTGCTAGATGGAGGGACAGGAGCGCGGAATGGGGAACCCCTGACGAGTGAGTCAATAGGTCTGGCTCTGGGTCCAGAATCCAGGGTCCCCGAATGCAGTGTATCTTCAGGAAGGGAAACCAAATTTGACGAGGCCAGAATGGGGCAATGAGGATTATTGTCCTGTGTAGGTTCCTGGCTTTCTGGAGAAACTTTGATATCAGAGGAAATGGAGGAAATGCGTACAGGAGTCCCGGGGCCAATCGTGAACCAGTGCGTCCTGGGGACTTCCCTGAGAGGGTAATAGGGCAAAGTAGCTCCTGCATTTGGCGTTCATTGGAGACGCAAACAGATCGCAGGAAGGCTGGCCCCACTTGCGAAAAATCCTTTTCGCTACTGATTGTTTTAGGGACCACTCGTGCGGTAACAGAATTGCTCTGCTGAGCCTGTCGGCTATGACGTTGGATGACCCCGGGATGTGCGTTGCTATTAGAAAGCGACCCGTGGACTCGCCCACTGCCAGATTCTCATGGCCTCTCTGCATAGCTGATAGGATTTGGTTCCCCCTTGCTTGTTTATGTACCAGACTACAGACATGTTGTCCGTCTGAACTGCAATAGTTCCCAGAGGAAGAAGGGGAGCAAAGTGTTGCAATGCTAGAAACACTGCCCTCAACTCTAGAACATTGATGTGCAGATTGTACTCCAAATTGGTCCATTCACCTTGGACTGTCTGTCCCTGAAAGATGCCCCCCCACCCTATCAGGGAAGCGTCCGTGGTCACCGTAACTGTGGGTAGCACATACGGTCTCCCCTTGGAAAGGTTGCACGTTTGAAGCCACCAGTTTAGATCTGTTTTGCATGTCTTTGTTATAAGAATCTCGTGTGTTGGAGGTAGTTGTTGAAACGACCATTGTGCAAACAGCAGCCATTGTAGGACTCTCATGTGCAGCCTTCCGAAGGGAATTGCAATAAGGGAGGCTGACATGAGGCCCAACACTTTCAGTACTAGTTTTGCAGGAGATTTCCTTGACAAGAGTAGAAGACGTATATGAGTCTGAAGTGATAATATCCTTTCTAGGGGAAGCCTCAGAATCAACTGACGTGTGTTTAATTCTGCTCCTATGAACAAGATATTTTGTGATGGCAGAAGTAAGGATTTTCCGAAGTTTACGGAAATCCCTAGGTGAACACACAGTTGAAGAGTAAAGTCTCTGGCCTGTAATAGTTGACGCTGGGTGGTGGCAGAAAGGAGCCAGTCGTCCAGATATGGAAACACCTGGAATCCTTGGCGTCTCAAGTGAGACGCTACCACTGCCATGCATTTGGTGAAGACCCTGGGGGCTGAGGTCAGACCAAAGGGCAGGGCTCGAATTGAAAGTGACTGGCCCCAGCCGGAAGCGCAGATGATCTCTGGATGCCCTGGCCATTTTGATGTGGTAGTATGCATCTTCTAGATCTATTGAGCACATCCAGTCGTCCTTCTGTAAGAATGGAAGGATCGATTGAAGCGTGACCATTCGGAACTTTTCTTTCCTGACGAAGGTATTGAGGTAGCTTAGGTCCAGAATGGGCCTCCAGTCCCCTGTTTTCTTTGGAACTAAAAAGAACCTTGAGTAAGTCCCGAATCCTTGTTGGTCCGCTGGGACTGGTTGGATGACTCTTTTTTCTAGCAGCTTTGAAATTTCTATGGCTGCTGGCTCTCGCAGATGGGGTGGTACATCTGGGAGTCTTTTCTTTGGAATGGGATGAGATAGAAAGGGTATGTTGTAACCTCTGGTAACCACGCTTTTTACCCACTCATCTGTAGTTAAATTCTGCCAGGCCTGAGGGTATAAAGCTAAGCGACCCCCGACTGCCTCCAGAGCAGGACAGTCGGGCCTCCTCTCAGGAGTGCTGGAAAGGTTTACCAGGGAGTGTCTCCCTGTCACCTTGATGTTGCGGACCCCCTCTGCCGCCGGGGCGGCGTCTTCCACCTCTACCCCCTCCTCTGCCTCTAGAGGGGGCATCTCCCTGTGTGCCTGGGAAAGATCCTTGGGGTTTTCGAAACCACATTTTTCCACCACGTTGCCTTTTGGGGTACGGTCTGGTTGGGGTGGAAAAACGGACTCCAACAGCAGACAGAGTCTTTCCCTCCTGTTCACACCGGGTAAGGGTCTCCTTTACTTTGGGGCCAAAGAGAGTGGCACCGTCAAATGGGGCGTTAGTAAAGGAAGACTTGAAGGCTTCCGCAAAGGAGCATAAGCGCATCCAGGATTGTCTGCGAAGAGCTGCTGCCCTACTCGAACCTTCGGCTGCGTAGGAAATCAGCCTCATGGACGAGTTAACAATCGAAGTAAGGGTATTAAGTTGCGCTGTCACTTTCTCGGAGACAGCTGCATCTGTAGTACCCTGGAGGGTATCTCCCAACTCTTTGACTAGATCCCTCTGTAGACGTGTAAAATGGGTCAAATAGTTCAGGGATCGCATGGAAAAAGCCGCTGAACTAAAAATGCGCTTCCCGTATCTATCCATCGTCCTAGAATCTTTATTAGGAGGATGGACAGACGAAGAAGACTCCGACATCTCCTTTTTCGTGGCTGCTGCCACCACCATAGCGTCTATTGGAACTCCTTTTGTTAGGTAGGACTTGTCCTGAGGTGCCGTGATGTATTTATTAGGTTTCCTTGGAACTGGTTCCACTGTGTCAGGAGCCTCCCACGCCCTTCGAGCAATTAGTTCCATTAGTTCGTCGAAGGGCGGAGTGACCCAGGAGGAAGAAGGGTGAGCACCAAATGCCTTCAGCAGAACTGACTCATCCTCAGAAGGGGGAAGGGAGTGCCAGTCACCTCTCTGTTTCAGGATCTCCAATATGTCCGAAAAAGAGACATCTTCCGAAGGTGACTTAGGGGACCCCTCTGACTCATCTAAGTCAGTATCAGATGTCAAGGATTCCTGTGGAGAATCCAAGTGTCTCCTCTTACACAATCTTTTCCTAGGGACTTCTTCGTGGGGAGCATCCAAAGAAGCCTCGGAGGAAGAGGGGGCACCCTCCAGGGGTGGCTGAGACACTGGTGCCCGACGCTTGGATGTGGCCGTGGGTGCAGATGAAGATAACGGCCCTTTATGGGGAGGAGAGGTTGCTTCCACTGATGTGGTTGTCTGGGTAGACAACACCTTCCTCATCAGGTCGAACGCTCCCGGGTCCCGCATCGAAGAGTCCCCCGGTTCCGAGGACACGGGCACCGAAGGCATCGACCCCGAGGACGGAGCCGAATCGATCCGCGCCGAGGCCCCGAGGGGGAGAGTCGGAACCGAAACGTCGGTTCGACTCTCGGCCCCGGAACCAAGGACAGACCATCGGCTCCGAGACTCCGGTATTGGGTCCGATGGAGTCGAGGTGAGAGGAACAGACCGAGAAAAGGACGGCTCTGGACCCGATGGCTCCACAATCAGTAGATCAGCCTCTTCCGGCTCCAAAGACTGAATCGGTCTCGGAGGAGGAATGGATGGAGATACAGGGAGGCCTTCAAGTTTCGACACCAACTGGGTGGAAACCGAAATAAGTTTGGAGAGGGCCGAATGCTCCAATAACTTCTGCACCACGCGATCCACATCGATATCCGAAAGTTTGGAGGAAGAACGGGTCGAAGGAACCGAAGACGGAGCCGACCTCAATAAGGTCGAAGGAGGGAGCTCCATCACCGGTTCCAAGACTCGAGGCTCAGGAACCGATACCAGTTGAACACTCGGCCCGAAGTCTGTGGAACCGGTGATCTAACCTTTGCTGAAGAGCTCGGAGCCGATGACTTGGGCTCCGACGTCTTCGATTCCTTAGAGGACTTCGATGCCTGGTCAGAAGCATCCAGAGCCTCCTGAAAAGAAGGTTTCAACAGACCTCTGTCCATTAGTTTCCTGCGTCTATCTGTCATGACCCTCCCACTAAAAGAGTGACAGATGGAACAGTCCTCTTGCAAGTGGAGAGGGCCAAGGCAGTAGACGCAGGAACTATGGTTGTCAGTCACTGACATTTTCTGGCCACACTGACAACGCTTGAAACCTGACTTCACCTTATCAGACATTATAGAAAAGAGAGACAAGTCCAGCAATACAGTCAAATCCGTTAAAGTTTGTCAAATCCGATAAAAAATTGTCAAATCCGGTATAAAAGAAACTTTTCAAATATTATTAAATTTATGAAGGGTTGTAGGCCCCGAAAATATCTAACCGATAAAACTAGTTAACGGTACCAAGAAATCAACCAGACCACAACACAATCATACAGTATAATACTGAAACATCAAATAGAAATAGAAAATCTAATAAAATATAACAAATAAGTTATATCTTAGCTTTAGACGCTCGAGCTAGCTCCCAACGATGCGAATGCAGCAGCGGCAAACTAGATCTGAGGTAAAGGCAGAGGGGGATTGTGGGTATTAGATTGTCTCGAGCTTCTTCTCGATGCAGAGCTTGCAAGAGGCCGGCACGGAGCCGAGGATCGGCTCCGAACCCATGTGTAAGAACAAACGGTGAGATTGAACACTATCACATGTAGGTGGTATGCAACTGAGTAGAGCTGGAGTTTTTTTAACCGGGCAGCATATGGGATCTGTTGGAGTCCCTTGATCCTCTTTGTGAGATACTTTTGGGGTCTTTCTAGTTGCTGCAGGTGTATTGTATTCTATGATGGGCCTGATGAGGGATGAATAAAGGGGCACTATTACCTCACTTGATCTAGATGTGAATCCTTTCGTGATAAGGTGGGCTATGTAGAAGGTCTTTCTAATCACTTTGGCGATGTGGTTGTCAAAGGAGAGATTGCTATCAACTTGGGTCCCCAGGTCCCTAATTACTTCTTCCGTACTTAATGGGTTACCCTTTGTGGGCACTTTGTTTTTGCCAAATGGTATGACTATACACTTTTTGACATTTAGCTTTAGGCCATGGCTCTGGCACCAGTTATCCTTCTCTGTGAGAACTTTTTGGAGGATGTTCGTGTTAGCTGGAGAGTCAATTATAGTGCCAAGTTTGCAGTCATCTCCGAACTTGGTCAGCCATAGTCCTCCCGTGTTGGCCTGTACCTCGGAAAAGTATATGCCGAACAAGAGAGGTCCCAGAACAGAGCCTTGTGGGACACCACTTGTAACTGGTTTCAAGTCTGACATGACTCTGGCAATTCTGACTCTGTGGGTTATGTCTTTGAGCCAGTTAGCAACCCATCTTGTGACATAGGGGTTTATATTTAAGCTGGATAGCTTATCTATGATGCCCAAGTGTGGTATTGTGTCAAATGCCTTTGCGAGGTCAGGATAGGCTGTGTGGACTACCTTCCCTTCATCTATGGCCTTGATGACTGTTTCGAAAAAGTGGACCAGGTTCAAGAGACAGGATCTGCCCTTGACAAAGCCGAATTGGGTAGGATCTAGTGTCTGTAGGTCCCCAATGTCTTTGTTTATGAGTTCCATGATGATCCTCTCCATGGCCTTGCAGATAAGGCTAATCAGGCTTATGGGGCGATAGTTACCAGGGTCCATTGAGGCACCACCTTTGTGGAGTGGGGCCACTGTTGCTGTACGCCATTCTTTGGGTACATATCCTGTAGTGAGGCTGAGATTTACAGTAGTTTTACGTGAGGGTTTAGTTCTTCTTGGAGTTCATGTAGGACGCAACCCGGGACTCCGTCTGGTCCCATTGAAGCAGTGTTTTTTGCTCTACGTTACATGCTGGATTGCCAGACGGCTCTCACATAGGATTCCCTTGATTATATGAAGAGAGGTATTACGGAGCTTTCAGACTACATGTCACAGGCTGGTCTTAACCTAGTTCTGAGTAGCATATTACCATCATGAAGAATGATACCACAAAATGAACAAAGAATTATTGCTTTCAACAGCTGCCTGTCTTTGTGATGTCATTCTAATTGGGATCCAATATTTGTCAGCCTTGGGGGGCGGTTAACAGACCAAGTTGCTTTGCCGAGGATGGTCCATACCTCTACACTCTAGGTTTTTGAATGCATGCTAAAATTTCACCTACTTGCATAATGCCACTCTAGGCAACGCCAAACTGCCAAACCTACTGACATACCACAATCAACTCAGCTGAACCTCATGGCGTTGATGCTTTATGCCAAGAACCTGAATAAAAATCTAAAGTTCTCACACTTGAGAATATAGACACATGCAGTAAGGTTTTGGTGCCTTCCAGACTTTTAGACTAGCAGCTTCACAGATGAGGGCTAAAGGAGGAGGTGACCTGGGGTGATCAAGCAAGATGATGTGCTGGAGTTCATGTACATGTGAATACCCATAGTCAAAATCCTGTACCATATGCTAGGCAGTTATCGGTCACCCTCCATATTCCAAGCAACTTAAAATGTATACTTGGACCTGGAGACACTTAACCAAACAATCTAATACCCTACTCATGAGAGACTTTAATTATCCCTTTGTAGATTGGTAAACCTACATGGTCTCAAATAGAGGCACAGAGATTAATGGACTTCGTAAATACAAACATCCCCAACAACTGCTGCGTACCCAATTGCTTTTTGCTCACTCCATTCTAAACAAACCCACTTCCTGCCCCTCTCCCTTTTCACTCATCACCTATTATACCCCCCAAGCATACTCTTAGGAGCTTAGAACAACTTCTCTTGGAAGTCTATTTTCTATTTAATAATGACACTGGAAACTTCCAAACAATTAATCTAACCCAGTCTGGTTTTGTCAAGGGAAGAATAAAATTACTGGCCAACTTCTATGCAATTAGTCAATTGCCCATGCTTGGAACAAACTTTCTCTTGGCATCAGAACCATAAATAATTTTAGCATTTTCAAAAAAAAAAAAACTCTAAAATAAAATCTATTTAATTCTTGGATTTGCCCTTTCCAAAGTCACACAAAATGCCTCTCTCCTCCCTTACTACCCCATCTTACACTAGTCTAACTAGCTTCCTTTCTTTCTCCCCCTGAAACTAACATCTTTCTCCTTCATATTATCCTTCTAGCTCCCCCCATGACACTCCTTCTTTTGTCCTACTATCCTATTATTTCCTCATCTTCCTTCTCTTAACCTTAATGGTCTGTGTTGCTACACTGCTGAAATTCACATGTGTTACTGCTTACCCCTAATTATATATTTCTCTGATGTACAGTTTAGATAGAGTAAGACATATCAATAAAAATGAATGTAATTCAAAATGTGTTTATTATTATTGTGATTTATTATAGATGTAAAAGCATTATTTAATCATATGTCAACATGTCTGTTATGGAGTTTTTCTCCCCGGGCCTCTGCTGAAAATGGCCTTTAGCTCACTTGGCCTTACCCAGTCAACAAATGCCTGCCTAAATAAATAAATTAATGAATAAATAGTTAGATAGATTGTGAATACACCTAATATAGGATTGGAGAATGCTACCCCCATGTCTCATCCTCCATGGTACGGTTCGACCAGAAAGGCATCGCCTTCAAAATCAACTCTAAAATCCTATTAAAACCATAGCAGTAACTGTTCCAAGGCAAATTACCCTTTAATTTTAGTGATGGATTCCTAAAATTCAGTGCCCCTCCAAACCCACATAACACAGCAGCCTAAGCTGAATTGCTCTCAAAGACTCTGTACAAGCATATCAATGCATGCATAGACGTTGCTTTAACTACCACAAGTAAGGCGAGAAACAACTGTAGAAACAGCACAATATTTTGGCATCCTAAATTTGACAGGAAAAAAATTATAGCAAAATTCAGAAAGGGTAAATCACACACATCTCGCTCAAAGTTAATAGGCAACTAAGAGTGTTAATTAGGTGAAGCAAAGCCGGCTGCAAAGCTAAGATAGCCTCCCAGGTGAAATATAACCATAAGGCCTTTTTCAGCTAAGTCAGAAACCTCAAGTGAAGAACACAGTCCTGAACTTGTGTCTAATGGTGCCACATTCACTAAGTCTGGAGATACAGCAAACAAATTCAGCTTCAGCTTTACTCCCCTCTTACCCAAACATCCTCTCAAAAACAACGTCAAACATAACCCCTCCAACTACAACTAGGGAACACCTACCGTCTGCTCTCACTCAACCCAAGAACACAGTCTCAATGGGCTCTGACAGGCTGCCTCCTGAAAAGACTAAAATATAGCTTGACAGGACTCTTTGAGTCATTATTTAATTATATAGTCTTAAAACATGCTGTGTGACACATGAATGGAGGACTGCAACAGTCATCCCCTTCATAAGGGAGGACCCTCAGCAGCTTCTGGGAACTACTGACTCATTACGCTGAATAGTCTTGTTTACAAGGCCATGGAAAGAATTATCATGTAAAGTATCAACTAGGACATAGGAAACTGCCAGATGCTGGCTCCATTCCAGTTTGGTTTTGTCGAAGGAATGTCATATTAAATTAATTTGCTGGACTTTTGTGAAAAGGTCATTAAGGCAATGTATAAGGGGAAAGTGGGGCATACTGCCTACTTAGATCTGGCTAAAGCATTTGATACAGTACCCCACTTGGGTATTTTAGGCTTGGTCCAGATTGCTTGCTCCAAGAGGTTGAGAGGTATGGCCTCTTTATTTTAGGCTTTATCCAGATATCTTGAGCTAAGAGGTCAATAGCTATGCAGACCTCTTTACGTCTGCTGCCACTGCTAGGTCAATCTTACCCTGCGATACTTATGCCAACACAAATCTTATTATTCAAGCAACTTTGTACCCCCTTCGTATTTATCCACTGTCCAGATTTTTGCATCCTATTATTGCTGTGTTCCTCATAAAATTTCTAGTATTCTGGCAAAGGACTGAGGATTGAAGTCACTAAATTATGGCATACATTTTAGCTTTAAACTTCATCTGTTTCTGAAAATGCATGCTAACACAACTCCTGTTATTCTACCAACTTTCTAAATTTATGTGAAGACCATTTAAAATCTGTCCCTATTTCTGGGCCCCGTTATTTTATTTTAGGCTTAGTCCAGATTTCTTGCTCCAAGATGTTGTGATTTTCTTTTAGGTATTATCCAGATACCTTGAGCTCTTTAGTGATGCCACTGCTAGATCAAGCTTACTCGCCCCCCGCCCCCCCAACACACATGCTTAACACAAATCCAGTTATTGATGCAACTTTGGCATAGGAGTAATATTTAAAATTTGTTCGTCTTTTTGAGGTTTTGTGCAGCCTTAATACCTCTCAACTGTCCATAATTTTGCATCATATTATAGGTTCATAGGTAGGTACTAGGCTATCGGCCAAAGGGCCTAAGTAAGCCTAGCCAACAAGATTCCCTGGCTTACACCACCCAAGAAAGTTAATTTCCTGTGCCCCTGTCGAGCAGAGCCACAGAAGTGATCCATGGGGTGTGTTTCCTATCTCCCATCCACTCATCAAGATTTTTCTTGAAGAGTGCTAATGAGGAACTTTGCTTGACATAGATGGGTAGCTTATTCCAGAGTATAGGAAGGTTCTGGGACAGGAATCTATCCCTCCAGCATGTCCTGTTTATTGTGGTGACAAGGTTTAGGTCCCTAGAGCATGTAGCTCAGAGAGATTGGGATTTCTTAAGGTGTAGCATTGTCCAACAGTTCTGGGTTTAACATAGTTTTATATGTTAGGCAGAGATCTCCTCAGAATAGGTGATATGCTACAGAGTAAAGCTGGAGTTTTTTTGAGACGGTCAGTGTAGGGCATCTGTTTGAGGTCAGTAATCCTCTTTGTGAGGTACTTCTGTGGCCTTTCCAGCTGTTGAAGATGTCTTGTAAGGTACATTCCAAAAGGGGCGTTGTACTCTATAATGGGTCTAATGAGTACTGAGTAGAGGGGAACAATGACCTCTTTTTTCCTGGATGAGAACCCTTTTGTGATGAGGTGTGCCAAATAGAAGGATGTCCTGACTATTGTGGAAATGTGATTATCAAAGGAGAGACTACTGTCCACCTGGGTCCAAAGGTCTCTTGTCACACATTCGACATTAAGTAGACTGCCGTTTATGTGGTAGTTCATGGGTACAGAGTTTTTACCAAAGGGAATGACAATGCACTTTTTGGCAATGAACTTGAGGCCATGCCTCTGACACCAGGCATCTGTCTCGGTGAGGCCCTCCTGTAGGATGTCAACATCATTTGGGGACTCAACTATGGCTCCTAGTTTGCAGTCATTTGGGAACTTCATTAGTCAGAGGCCTTCAGTGTTAGCCTGTACTTCAGAGAAGCAGATACTTAACAGGTTAATACTATGTCCATTCACCTTCCAAGTCATTCATGACATACAAATACATGTTACTGTGGTGTAGTTTAAAAATACATTTTTACATACCTTCCACAATGTAATCACACTGTATTCGCCTAATATGAAAACACAAATAATGTATATGACCTTATCTGTTTTTTATGCGTTTACTGGAATGAAGACATATAGTAAGGAGAAAATTAACACAGAACATAAACTTGATGTTGGTGGCAGAGATACTGTGAAAATTAGCACTAAACAGCTTTTTCCTGGCAGCAATAATGCTGTGACTGAAAGACAGATGTAGTTTACTTCTGGCATTTTTTTTGCATAACTAATCTAGATTATGTACAAGTATCCAAGAGGGAAAAGCCAGCAGCTCACACTGTCCTCTCAGTCATCTCCATGCCACAGATTTTTCTGAATGAGTTTTTAACTCTCTGAAATGTTATCATACAAGCATTTTCTTTGTGGCTTTTATAAGTATGGAAGCTACCAGCATGTTACTGCTATTTGTAAAATACAACTCCCAACATCTTACCTCCAGAATTAGGCATATCTTAATAATAACCGATAAAAATGGCTTCCCCAAGAAATGCTATTAAAATAGTTGGTATTAATAACAGAACGTCTCAGAAATGTCTAAATAAAACATACACACATTTTGAAGTAAATGTTGGGACAGCTGAGAGGTATGCCGCAAAAATACAGAAGAAAAGTAAAGCATTCTGTAGAGAAAACAGTGAAAAGCATGGAGTGGTGCAAATCTGGTGCCGAGTAGTCGCATGATCTGTACTATAAACCCCTAATATTTGACCTAAAACCCATAATTCTTGGGGGGTCAAGCCCTGAGCACTTCTTAACATTAAAACTATCACAACATACATGAAAACATAACACGTACTAGTTGTGAGGCGATCCCTGTTTAAAGAATAATGAATCTACAAGTACAAAAAACAAAACTTTTTAATATGAATATTCACAGCAGCTTGACTAAATGAACCAAGTTTGAGTGTTTACAACTACGAACTCAATAAATGCACGCAGAGCACACTTTATTTGCAGACTGAATTTATAACGATATGCACAGCTCAGAGCCACTGAAAATATTGTTCCACATGCTGCATGATCTACACCATTTCTAAGCCTCAACTCAGACTGGAGTGTGCAATCTGCATACAACACAGTGTAGAGTGTCATTTTGTGCAATATTTTTATGCAAGCAAATAAAAAGAAAAACTGCTGCAAAAAAAAAAGCAGTACTTTGAGGGGAATTGATGCAGCATGACAGTAAAGAAAAAAATGTAATGTCAACTTGTGTTGCAGGAGGATGCCATTTAGTTTGGTTCAGAAGAGGGTGATAGACCAGGGTTTTTGTGATGGGGAGTTACAGGAAGAAATATGGAAGGTAAAAATTCAGATAGAAATCTGGTAGGTTACACAGGAGGAGGCAGAGATGATGAGGAAAGGAGATTATTGGTGGCTGCAGATGCAGGGTGAGAAATATCCAAGGGTGCCTACTCTTAGCTATTAGAGGGTCTGAGGGAGGGAAGTTGATAATGAGAGAAGATGCAGTTAGGGAGAAGATTATGGAATATTTCATCAAGCTTTATGGGAGCAACATGGAGCATGGCCAAGTGACCTGGCAGTTTCAAGTTGCAGAGTCACATAAACTACAAAAGGAATGGAGAGGTGAATTAGAGGGGAAATATCTGGGTAGAAGAAGTGCAGTGAGCTGTTAGAAAATTACATTCAAACAAAGCAGCTAGAAATTATGGGTTCCCTGCAGATGTCTAAAAGTTTGGCAGGAGTGATAGTGGACTCGCTGACCTGGCTTTTCATTGAGAACCATGGTATGAATATGGGCCCAGGGAAATGGAGTCAAGCAATTATAACTCCTATCCCTAAAGCTGATTCAGAGGATTCAGTCCCAGGGGATTTTAGGCCGATCTCTTCATTAAGTGTAGATATGAAACTACTGGCAAAAGTATTAGCTAAGTACCTAGAGAAGTGGCTACCTCTCACAGTTGTCCAGGGACAGAATGGATTTGTTCCAGGAAGGTATGGTGCAACCAGTTGGTGGGTTTTAGCAATGTTTCTCCAAAGTTATTTGCATATTGTAACCAATGCTGCTACAGACATATTTGACATTAAGAATTGATTAGGTGGAGTAAAACGTTATGTTTCAGGTTACAAAATAAAGAGGGGTTGGACCAAGGTTTGTTCAGAGGGTGATATAATTGTGTTTGGAGCCCACATTCAGAGTGGTGGTTAATGGTGGCCTCTTGGAACTTGGCCATATAAGTCATGGCATTTGGCAAGGCTATCTGCTTTCCCAAACTTGTTTTTTTATTTGTGTATGTTAACAAAAGATTGGGTTAAAGAGTCAGACAATGTCTGGAAGATAGGTATGCATGCACAGCAGTCAAATGCAGGTTCTAGATCCTCAATGAGGATTGTGCGCTTCTGACAGGTAGGCCCACGTGTGCAGCATAAGTTTAGAGAATTTGCTAATGTATCTGGCTTAAGCTGCAATGAAGACTTAACAATACTAACAAAAGCAGGTAACATGGTTGAGAGAGATGGGGCACTGTTAACTTTTAAAGAGGCATTATATGCCATGTACTCAGGCCTCTTTCTATGGAAGCCTTGAAAAGATACTTGTTCTAAGAACTTGGAGAGCCTAAAAAATAAAATTAAAAATACCTTATCCCCAAGCTAGATACATTCAGAATGCTTGCAAGGAAAAATTTCTGCTGTCAATATTTTAAATCCAAACATCCTCTATGTAGTGTGGAGTTTAACAGTCAATAAACTGCATATTTTATTAGTGTTTATACAACAGATGATTGACAATGCAGTATTGGATGCAGCAGGAAAGAGGTTGGCAGTATGGCAAATGAATGTTCTGAGCTGTTTTGTGGAGGGAGAAATTCCAGATATCTACATTTCATGCTTTGGTGTTCCACTTAGCATGCTATACCAGTGCCTCATCTGAAGGCTCTTCTCTCCTAGTTGAGCTGGAATTCTAGGACTACAGTGATGAGCCATGTAAGTGGCAGCTGATGTGGGAGGAGACCATGACGTGGCTGGAAGACTAAGTATGATGTGTAGATTCAACTCGGTGAATACGGTATAAGCCGCAAATCAAACACACTGTTTTACATTCCACTTTTAGGAGTTGGAAGGCACTGGGAATAGAAGAATGGAATCAAATTGTGACTGAATCTGAAGAGAATTATTTTAAATCCTATGAGTTAGTAGTATGCCAACCCTTCGGTTTAATGGTGGCAAAATAGTTAATACACGAACAGATAAAGGCCATTTACAATCAGATATAAGGAAAGAAGGGGGAACACCGGAATATGGCCCTATGGAGGACATGAAAGTGGATACAGAGAAGTAAAGTAAGTACAATTTGTAGAGATCTGTAGGAAATTAAGGTGAGGCAGTTAAGAAGATTAATCAACTGTTTACAGAATATGGAAAGCAGGCAAAATATAGGTAAGTGTGAAAGGGAAGCCACATGGAGGGAAGGCTATTACCTCCCTTAGTAAATGACATAAATTCAAGGACCAATAACTTCATTTGCGCTATCACTGGTACTACAAACTCTGACAGTTGTATGACAGAGAGCAATCAAAAGATGGGAACTGTTGGAGAACTAAGTCCCCAGAAGATGGGGTTCTGCACATGTTTTGGGATTGCAGAAGGGCCCGGTACTATTGGGAGAGCTGAGATTGATGAGTAGAGTGGTCGCCATAGGAATATGAATAAAGGTTGTTAAGCATTTGGAGGATCTGATGATCAGATCCGATAAAGTCTTGTCATTGTCTGACATGAAAGCGCTAAGAATAAATTTTGGGGAATGAGTCCTTGCTGCTGTTTGGCTTTTTTTGTTATTCAAGTGTTTGTGGATTTTTATGCTGTGAGATCTGATGAAGTCTTGTCATTGTCTGAGATGAAAGTGCTATGAATAAATTTCGGGAAACGAGTCCTTGCTACTATGTGGCTTTTTTTTTGTTGTTGTTATTCAAGTGTGGATTTTTATGCTGTGGTTAGTCTACGGAAGTACTTTATGAGACATACTGATAGAGTGCTTCTTTCAAATCACTGGGGGCTAGCCCAGTACTTTCACAAGACTGGTCCTTACTTTTTTAAGATACATAGTTACTGTGGTCAATTGTTTATATTTGCTTGATGTTATTTCAATTTGAAATTAGTAAAGTTCAAGTTCAACAACAGCAAAGAGCATTTAGTCTTGACACCAATAATATTATCATATGAAGTTTATATAATTAGATAAATAAGGCTTCATCTTTGACCAGAGAGCATGTGCAACATATTGACAATGTTGCACAACAAAATACAGGAAGCCACTTTGCTCATACAGTCCACCCAGGACTGATTTGCTCAAGAAATTTAGCTATTTCTTATTGGATTAAGATTTTATTGTCAGCACGTACCACTGTTACTTGGAACCTCTCAGCTGTTTGCAGCACAACATAGGAAGAAAACTGGCTGTAAATAAAGATAAAGTTGTCCAAACTATCTTGAGAGTATGAAATAATCTCATGGTATGAAAGGAAGACAGTCAAGCAGTTCAATAAAAGTGGAGGTTGAGCTTTTGAAAAGCTCATTAATATTCATAAATAAACATATTCATAGCAGCTGAAAAAATATTTTTTTATATAAAGAATATACACATTCTAAGTCAGATATACCTAGTATTAACTAATACATTTTGTAATACCATAAGTAATAGTTTTACATTAAACTAAGTGGAAATTAGATCCTTAGACTATAGTGAAGATTTCATACATTTTTTTATCTGAGGGTTGTACTGAGCTGATAAATCATTGCAACAAGCATCATCTTTTTAATATGTCAAGAAAAATTCTGTACACATAAATACTCCTGCGATATACAACTGTCATTGGAAAGGGAACTCTGAGTCCTAAACGTTCATAGGTTCATAACTGTTTACTAGGCAATGGCAACAAGGTAAGCCTAGACATGCATCCCAAATCTCTGACAAGTTTTGGTACCCTTGATAATTGTAAGCAGGGGCCTAGGAGATGAAACATTTACAGGCTGCCTGTGTCCATAACAGACATAGGTGCCAAACCAGGGATGAATTTCCTGTTCACCATCCAGTTGTCAAAGTTACACTTGAATTGGATTGGGGGGAGCTCTGCTTCAGCTGGATGGTGAGCCTTTTCCAGAGAAGGGATAGTCTACAGGGCACATACCTGTCTCTCCAGCAGGTCCTGTTTATATGACAGACAAGGTTTAAGTATTTAAAATTGGTAATTCCGGTACTGTTTTGCGGATATACAGGAGGTCCATCAGGGTAGGGTCTGACAATGCCTTGTATGCCAAAGATCTACCTTCAACATTCTGTAGGAAGCATAGGACATGTTACTTATGCCCTGTATTCTTTTACTGAGGAACCTCTGTGGATGTTCCAATTGTTGGATATGCCTGGAAAGGTACATACCAAAGGGGGAAATGTACTCAATTATAGGTCTAATGAATGCTGCATACAGCGGAAAAAGGACTTCCTTGGACCTAGACCATATGCCATGGTTTATAAGTTGCACAACATAGAATGATTTCCTCACTACTGTAGACGTGATGGTCAAAGGCTAGATTACTGCCTATGTGTGTCTCTAAGTCCCTGAATATTGGGTCAACTCTAAGGGAAGTGTTGTCAACAGGATAATTACCAGGGTGGATGACTTCCCAAAGGATACTAGTATGCATTTCTTGGCATTTAGTTTTAATCCACAGCTCTGACAGCAGTCATTTGTCTGTGTCAGTCCTTCCTAGAGAACATTTGTGTTTGTGGGGGAGTCTCTGAGTGCTCCTAATCTACAGTTGTCTGCAGATTTGGTCAGCCAGAGACATTCAACATTGGCCTTGACATCAGCAAATTAAATGCCAAATAGGAGTGGTCCCAGAACTGATTCCTGAGGGACTCAACTTGTGACTGGCCTCTTTGCAGTGGTGGACTTCACACTTTTAACTTCCTGGGCCCTGTTTTTGAGCCAGCTGCCTATCCACCAGGTGACATAAGAGTTTATACATAACATTTTAAGTTTATCAGTAATGCCTGAGTAAGATATTGTGTCAAATGCCTTGGCCAGCTCAAGGAAGGTAGTGTGAACCATTTTGTCCTCATCCATTTCTTTGGTGACTTTCTCAAAGAAGTCCATCAGGTTTAGTAGACATGACTTTGCATATGAGACTAGTGAGAATTATGGGCCTGTAGTTTCCATGGTCTGTAGATGACTCACCTTTGTGCAGATGAATGACTGTTGCTGTTCTCCATTCATGAGATACAAAGCCTGTTTGGAAGCTGCAGTTAAAAATCAATTCCAGAGGGCCTGACAGATCATGTTTCATGCTATTTAGAAGGCATCCTGAGATATTGTCTGGACATCAATGCAGTGTTCTTACCTTCAGAGAGGGCATTAAGAACCTGCTCCCAAGTAATAGCAGTGGGAGTTATATTTAATGGTATTTCCTAAGGGAAGGTTGAGGGGAGAGAGGGGTAAAGTTGGAGCTGAATTTGTTGGCCAGAAGGTTTGCTACATATTCTGGCTCAGTATAGGTGGCTCCATTAAAAATTAGCTCTGCACACAATTTTGTATTGCCTTTGATGCTCTGGACATAGCTAAAGAATGCCTTGTGGCTGTTCTTGGCCAATTCACCTCCAATATGGCTCTGGAAGACTATTTGTACTCTGCGTTGTTTGTTTAGTTTGATAAGAGTGCTTTTATCCAGCTGGGTACTGCACCTCCTATTTTTTTTCCATAATATTCTTCCTTCTGTTATACAGCCTATCGATGCTGTGATTCCACCATGGTGGCTTGTTTTTTGAGTTAGTTCTGTACTTCTTCCTGGTGGATACAGCTGCCTCTATGCAGCTATTAACATGCTTGTATAGGATTTCTGTGAACAGTTCTATGTGAGCAGCAGAGTTCTCGGGGTTTATGGGGGCTTGAAATTTTGCCAGATTATCACTTTATGGTAGGAAGTTAGCCTAAGTGTGAGTCCTGAATATTCCAGGGATAGCCAAGGTTCCAGGTTTTATTTTACTTCAAAAGAGACAATTTTGTTGTCTGACCTTACAAGGAAGGACATTACAGTAGGGGGTGTGTAGCACTCTCCCACATTAGTGAGGACCAGATCAATTATATTTTACTCCTGTGTAGTATATTGACCATCTAGTCCAGGGAGTTTTTTTTTTTACAAAATACAAGAGTCTCTGTGCCTGTACATTTGGTGTCATATATTATTCCCATTTAACAGTGGGATAATTAAAGTTGCCCATGAATATAGTATTGCATTGGATGGTGAGTGTTTATTATAAGTTTAAATACATGTTATGGGCTTCCTGGGTCATTGATAGGGACCTATAGTTTGCAAGGAAGTGGTATGGGATTTTGCTTATTGTGATTTGAGTGTGGAGAAATAGTATTTCTGTGACCATAATTAAGGTATATTTAATTTTTTATGTAAATCTAGACACCTCCAGCTTTATTCCCTATCTGTGTAGTAGTTGGCCTATATGTGTGGAAGGCATTATAGTCTTGCACTGTCAGTGTGCTCTCCATGGCTTTAAACCATATTTTAGTGAACACACAGACATCAGCATCCTGTAGGATTAGGAAAGTTTGTAGGGAGTGGATTTTTTATGTTTAGACCCCTAGCATTGAGCAATAATGTCTTTAGATTTTCTTGGTTTTGATTTGCTATGTTGGAAGTACTTTCAGTTTGGCATTACCTAAAAAGGGCACTATGGGGGAGAACAATAATTTTGCTAATATTCAAAAGTCTAGAGGGAAAAGATGATGACTATTCCTGGCAAAGCAGCATTATATATTGCCCATCTCCTTCCATGTTGACAAATATTGCACCCCCTTAGAATTACACCATAAACTAAGTCAATTATTAAAGTCAGTCATCTTCTGTTCATACAGTGACATAATTCTTGGAGAAGGTAAAATGCTGCTCAGTGCTAGGCTCATACCAGCCTGAGACACATACTCCAACAGCTTCATGATGTCTCTCTTCATAAACTCTAGGAAGGTACATCTCTGGTTATTTACACCCACATGGACTATGACTGAGTCATACTGGTATCTATGATTCAATGACTAGGTTGTACGCATAATGTGGTAGATCCTTGCCCCAGATAAGCAAATGGCCATGGATTTCTCCTTACTCAGCCTTGTGAGATGGACATCACTCCAATGACTACAGTATTGGATTGTGTGGTGGCTTGCCTTATGGGCTTTAAAGTAGGGGGTCCAGAAGATATAACTGTATGTCTTGAAGTGTGTATTGCTTTGAAAGAGTGCATTGGGGGCTGCTGAAGATATCTGTTATGAGTACTTGGGAGGTCTTTGAGGTTTAGGATGGTTAAATTTAAGTGCCTCAGCATATGTGGGTCTATGTGTCTGCTTTGAAACATGTATGATGGGTGCAGTGTGTGTACTACTGACAACCTGACTGGCATTAGGAGTGCTTTTATGTGAGAGCTTTGCCTCCAGTGGCATTGTGTAACTACATCTCTCACATAACATATCAGTTTTTTGGAACTAATGGAACTAACTGGTTGTCTGTAAACATGAAGCAGTTTCTACATTCCTTCGGGATATCCACATCCACTAAGCTGGTAATGGAGACACTGGGAAAGTTCATATTTATGGCAATAGACCATTTCTTATTGATTAGATGGTTGGAGTGAAAATAAAAAGTAATGTCAGGAGTATGTGGTTTGCAACGCTGGGGCAGTACTTGTCACTGCAAACTAGCTATCCTGTGTCCAACTAGGTATTGGTGACATTTCAAGGGTGCTTTTATAGTAAAATGTCAACTCAAAGTGTCTGCGTCTATACAGGGCACTTCGAAACACTTGAGGGGAAACTAGTAAATAGATTCTGATGACTTATGGACAAAGTATTTAGGGAGATATTATAAAAAGCACATCAAACCCAACTAGAATATCTAAAAACCACCATGAACTAAACAGTTGTCTGTGAAACAAATTTTAGTAGCACCATAACACCATCTGGTACCTCAGCCTTTCCCCTTCAAGGATACATTTCAAAATCATCTCACACCTTAAATACAGGATGAACCCCATTTATATTAATTAATTAATTACAGACAATTAAACCCTTAAGGTGCACAGAACTTGCTATACATTATTTGCTTTTCTCTAAAACATTTAAACATATACAGCACATATTATAAATACATATTACAAATACTTCATAATTACTTTTATAATATATAATTATATTTACTACATTTTAATAACATTTCCAGCTATTTAAAAATTCACTTCTAAATTTAATCCCCTAGAAAAAAGGGTACCAAAATTCAAAATCATTTTGCTTTCCAAACGGTTTAACTTTTTAGTTAGATCTCCTCGCCTTAAAGTACAAGGTCTACCCAAAACACTGAAAAGAATGAGTTAGTGTCCCCCCCATGTGTATTACAAAAATGTTCCCCAACTGGACTGCTAAGATTCTTGTTACGGATGTCTTCTAAATGCTCCAAAATTCGTACTTTGACTGCCCTCTTGTTTTGTCCTATATACCATTTACAGGATTGCAACCACACCCCACTATATACACCACCCCACAAGACTTACAAGTGAATCTTCCCTTACAAACAAATTTACGTCCATTAATTTCAGAAATGTTTATAATTTTTTTACAAATTTTGTAATTACCACAAGAATAAGACCCTACCATTCCTTTATCAACACTAAGAATAGGTATGTTCTAAAGTTTTTTTTTAATTTAAATATCTACCATAGGAAAACTTAACCATCCCTGGAAATAAATCTCCCACTACTTCATTCAGGTATACTATATGCCAAAGTTCCAAAATTAACTTTCTCAAAGTATTGGAAAAGGGAGAAAATTTAGATACAAAATATATATCCTTACCAGTGAGATTCTTAGGAGAACACAAGACACCAGAGAGGACTCTGTAAGATCCTGCCTTAGTGTCGATTAAACAAGATGTGTGTCAGTAGAAACCCTGGAAACCAGAGATACTGTATGTAGTGTGCCTAAATGTAAGAGAACACTAGACACCAGGGATACTCTTTGAAGAATGCCATAAAGGCACTAAAACAGATTCAAACCCTGCACTCTCCCATCTCAGAGAGAGAACATTAGTCCACCATCAAAAGACATCAAAGATAAGAGCAAAATATTGGTTAAGTGTGTTTAACAAAACAAAATGTACAGTAAAGTGAGAAAAATGTTCTGAACTTTGCAGCTTTAACACAGAAAGCAGCAGCCCTAACCCACCATGTTAACCAATCCATTAGTATAGTAGTAGTGTCTTCCATACAAACCAATCCATTAGTATAGCAGTAGTGTCTTCCATACTAACCAATCCATTAGTATAGTAGTAGTGTCTTCCATACTAACCAATCCATTAGTATAGTAGTAGTGTCTTCCATACTAACCAATCCATTAGTATAGTAGTAGTGTCTTCCATACTAACCAATCCATTAGTATAGTAGTAGTGTCTTCCATACTAACCAATCCATTAGTATAGTAGTAGTGTCTTCCATACTAACCAATCCATTAGTATAGTAGTAGTGTCTTCCATACTAACCAATCCATTAGTATAGTAGTAGTGTCTTCCATACTAACCAATCCATTAGTATAGTAGTAGTGTCTTCCATACTAACCAATCCATTAGTATAGTAGTAGTGTCTTCCATACTAACCAATCCATTAGTATAGTAGTAGTGTCTTCCATACTAACCAATCCATTAGTATAGTAGTAGTGTCTTCCATACTAACCAATCCATTAGTATAGTAGTAGTGTCTTCCATACTAACCAATCCATTAGTATAGTAGTAGTGTCTTCCATACTAACCAATCCATTAGTATAGTAGTAGTGTCTTCCATACTAACCAATCCATTAGTATAGTAGTAGTGTCTTCCATACTAACCAATCCATTAGTATAGTAGTAGTGTCTTCCATACTAACCAATCCATTAGTATAGTAGTAGTGTCTTCCATACTAACCAATCCATTAGTATAGTAGTAGTGTCTTCCATACTAACCAATCCATTAGTATAGTAGTAGTGTCTTCCATACTAACCAATCCATTAGTATAGTAGTAGTGTCTTCCATACTAACCAATCCATTAGTATAGTAGTAGTGTCTTCCATACTAACCAATCCATTAGTATAGTAGTAGTGTCTTCCATACTAACCAATCCATTAGTATAGTAGTAGTGTCTTCCATACTAACCAATCCATTAGTATAGTAGTAGTGTCTTCCATACTAACCAATCCATTAGTATAGTAGTAGTGTCTTCCATACTAACCAATCCATTAGTATAGTAGTAGTGTCTTCCATACTAACCAATCCATTAGTATAGTAGTAGTGTCTTCCATACTAACCAATCCATTAGTATAGTAGTAGTGTCTTCCATACTAACCAATCCATTAGTATAGTAGTAGTGTCTTCCATACTAACCAATCCATTAGTATAGTAGTAGTGTCTTCCATACTAACCAATCCATTAGTATAGTAGTAGTGTCTTCCATACTAACCAATCCATTAGTATAGTAGTAGTGTCTTCCATACTAACCAATCCATTAGTATAGTAGTAGTGTCTTCCATACTAACCAATCCATTAGTATAGTAGTAGTGTCTTCCATACTAAGAAATAAAGCTGTAATGTCTAGAACGATCCAATGCTTGCAAGAATAAGTGAGTTATGAGGGACTCTGAGGAGAAGTTTCAATACAAAGTGAGGAAGAACACCAAACAACACCAGAGACATTGCTTAAACTACCACTGGACTCATTCAAAAAAGTTTAATAGATTGTGAACAATAAGAAGAAGGAAACCCTTAATGTCTTGCATTACTGACTGACTGTAAGGATCTGTGAATTGCACGGATGTGGACAAATTCATTAAGAGATTATCAAGGATAGAGAGGAGGGTGTGTGTGTGTTTGATTGTGTGCATGTGTGCGGCAGAGTGAATGGGGGGGGGTGCCAAAGTGATGCATGTTTACCAAGGAATGTGCAGATTAGCACTAGCAGGACATGCAAATCAGGCTGATAATGAAGCATGTCCTCATTGTGGCTTATTTATATCTGAATTGCAAACCTACTCATCATGGAAATAGGGCCTTTTTACTCAAGCCCTTACAGGGAGCTCTGCAGTCGTTCCTGAATCCTTGGGAATGTTGGACAACTTGATTCTTAATCATCAGTTAGTTTATATGAACTGGGCACTAGAACTGCAGCGGGTTTTGTACTCATTTATATGCTGCTGTAATGTATTGCATATTTAATGCAATGGTCATTCATTCATTTTAATCCACAAAAATGATTTCTTGGGGAATTTACTTGTTATCAGAAAGCCGGTGTGATCTCATAATAATTCAACGTTTCATACTTGTTTTACTCGTTACTGCTGTTTTTAACTTGTTTTGTACAGTGCATAGGAATACAGCACTTGAACTTGACAACAGATTGTGAAGAAAACTATTTCATTACTTCTTAAATTTCTGTTTCACTCTATTAAGAAAGCATTAATTTTAACTGAATCTGTAACTGCCCCAAGGAAATAGGCTATCGGAGCTGGGAAAAAAGTTGTAGTAGCTCTACTGTCTATGACACTATAAAATAAAGTCAAAGTAAACTTTATTGTCATACAGATCAGCACAGAGGAAAAAGTGTGTATCACTGCACAAAATTCTGATACTCGGCTTGAACCATAAGAATTACAGTTTACAGAAGGAAGATAGATTAAATTATTTATAATTTAAAAATACTAAAAATAGAAATCAAAATAAGATACTACAAATAAATACAGAAAAAAATGAAATAGTTTTACAGCAGAAACAAAAACAAATGCAACAACAGGAACAGGCTTAGTAGAAATATACAGATATATAACAAACAGTACTATAAATAAATAAAGCGGCACACATGTAAAAAAAACTTACCCACCACCAATATATCCCATAAACTTACAGTTTACAGTTTTCATAGTGCAGATAGAAATGTGTGTAGAGTTATGAAAATAACAATGACATACTGCACGTAAATAATATTTTACCCATTTAGCAGATTAGGCTATGGGCTTATTGTTCAGCAGTCTGATAGCATGTGGGAAGAAGCAGCTATGAAATCTGGATATCTTGCATCTAATGAGTCTGTAGCGCTTCCTTGTTTGCAGGAGTTTGAACAGTCCATAAACCAGATGGTGTATATCCCTCAATAGTTTTCAGACTCTACCATAGCATCTGTTTACATTATTTAAAATAATCATCTATGAAAGAGAAAATTTTGATTTATTATTTCCAGGGATGCAAAATCCCTCAGGCTTAATATCGAGTAAATATTCTTGGGTCAGTAGACAAACTGAAATTAAGAATAAACTATATAAAACCTCAAATAATTTCTTTGAAGAGGCCTTCCAGGAATGAGAAGATTAACCACCTTCGCGTCCAAGGTCACTATGTAGAAAGTAGGCCAAAGAAAATCACTGTTTGTTCACAATTATCAGTATGAACATTAGTAAGCAAGAACTCAGAGAGATTTGAAAAGTTCTGGATTGGTATCCACGTATTGCCCTTTCTTAGGACAAGAAATAGTCTCCAAAAGAAGCATGACCCATTTTTGATGGTTTGAGGTCCATTATAATTCCTTCTTTTGGAATAATGTTTCATCAAGACAAAAGTATCTTGAATATGATGAAAATGTGTAATAGAAATGAAGTGCATGATGAAATCTTGCACAGTACTCTTTCAAAATTGTCTCACATGTAGTAGCAGTTACTCCAGCTGCTATAAGATGCTGTAGGTTGCATCCCTGGAAAATAAAGGAGGGATTAAAGAACAGTTCCAGGAAGTTGTCAGTGAGATCTTTGCTGGTATTTTCCTCCCTCCTGCAGCGGTATAGACAGAAGAGGATTATCATTTTTCAAATGATTGAGAATTACTTTGTTTTGAGAATTACCTTTTTGTAATGATTTTTAGGAAGGAGTCCAATTCTGATAAAAATGATCTCTGCGTTTTAGGAAGGTTCCTACAATACTAAAGTGTGGGAGTACAAAAACATTTTCACCGAAGACCAACTTTCTTTTTAAATCATCTAAATGCTGTCTTTTGGGTTTCCAAGCAATGTATCATGGAAACAGGAGGTATCCACTATCACAACTTTTACACCCTAAGGGTAGGCCTCAGTTCTTATTAATGCATGCCTTACAAAAGGAAAATGCAGCTGAAAGTGTATCCCCTGCACCAAACAAAACATTTAAGTGTACACACCCTGATTTTATCTGAGGAGACACTCAGTTCTCTGGTTTGTCCTTGATGTCTTCCTCATTTAAATGCATTAATGCATTAAAGACTAAACTTTGACAATTTAGCATGCATGCTAATTAATTACTGATCTCATAGTTGAACTACTAGACATGATCAATTTTTGCCAAATCAACCAATAAGCCTAGACTTTCTATCAAATGACAAGGAAGCCAATGGGATGGCATGTCTTTGCTGAGAGACTGATGAAAGAGAAATAGTAGTTGGGTGCACTTTCTGATTATTATACAGATTAGGATGCTCAGTAGAGGCACTGTAGAGAATCAGCTATTTCTGAAGCAGGAGCCTGAGTGTCTGGTTATTAGTAATATGGCTGAGTTATGTCCTTAAATATATGAAAGACTGTTGGGCTAGAACAATTCAATCATCAATTCAGGGCAAAAAAATGATTCTCCTTTTTAGAAAAAAACAAACACTGTGATCTTTTATGTTCCAAAGTAGTTTCTTAGGTACTGGGGAAGGCTCCAGTACATCCACTTTAACTGGTAACCAACGTTTGTTGTTACAATCATAAAGTGATATGGCTGCCTTAAAACATTCCTTGTTGAAAAGCCTATAAATAAGAGTCAGCAATATGAATAGCTGTGGAATGGAGAGGAGCATTGTTGGCTGCCTTACAGAGGAACCTTTTTCCATTAGTATAAGAGAAAATGGACTTTGTGGTAGAAACTCATTAAGCTAATTACTCACATTAAAATCATGATACAAAAGAATGATTTGTCATTAAAACTACAAAATCAAAACTCACTGTAACATTTTTAAACTGCTGGTAATGGAGAACACTGGAGCATCATAGTGTGTTTGTGCAGTGCTAAGAATTTTATGGTAGCCCTGTAATCTGACAGCTGCACACTGCTGCCATAGCATTCTAAACATTATTTCTTAAGAGTTAAAAAAAATCAATGTTCATAACCTAAAGTGCTAAAAACATCTGTATAACAGTTCAGGTTTGCAGAACAACTAGGAATCTGCCCCATGCTTTTGCTGTGTCCCTCATAAAACGATTGCTTTTGGTTTAGGCACCTAGGCAGTGAGACAGTTCCCTGTGGTTCAATTGGCTGGGACTACATTCAGCTGCAGAGAAATATGGCTCTTGTGAATTCCCTTTGGGCAAACAGGAGCAGACATTGCCTTGCCCACAGCTTAAATAACCAAGTGCATGGGGGCAAAAGATGTAATGAGTGTTGTGCTCACGGTACAGTATATACTTATGTAATTACAGCATGTATAAGAGTGGTACAGCATGGAGGAAACCTTGTATACTATGTGTAGTCACATTTATGCCCCAGTTTGCATTTTAGGTAATGTTCTCTAGATACTCTGAAAGGGATAGTGGTCCACACTCACCAATTATAAAGGCACTACCCAATATGCATTTCATTTTTACTGCCACTCACATGCCCATTGGCCAACCTGCAGCTGATGCCTGCCATATTGCTTGCTGTCTCATGTTGCCCTTGGAGCCATAGATGTTATTTTCCCCCTGTGTATTTGGTTATCGAAGTTTTGGGCATGGCACTACATTCTTCTCTTTGCCCATGGGAATATTTCTCTGCAGCTGAATGTCACTTCAGCCATGTGTCCCCAACCAAATGTACCAGAGTGAAATGTTTTGCTGCCTAGGCACCCGAACCCAACTGCTTTTCCTGGTAGATTACAGTCAGTTAATAAGTTCAGGCATTGGGGTCTTATACTTATTGTTTGTTTTGTTTCAGAAAATGCGTGTTGATGCAAAATCTGTTGTCCTATTTAACTAGAAAACACCCGTTATTGTGAAGCTTCATAATTTTTGTCCTGTCCCAAGTAAATTGTTTGATTTTCTGGTAAATCACTTGACTAGAGTAAATTACAAGCATTAGAGTTTCATTCTTCTTCTTCGGAAAATGCATGGAAATGTAAAACCTGTTATCCTATGACAGAGACATACACACAGACCAGTGTTCTCCATTACTGCCTTTCAAAGTACCCATGGTACTGCGACAGGACAGCCCTATACTCCCACTACTTACATTTAATCACTCTATGATGGCTGTACCATGGAGGGAGGGAGGGGAATTCTCTGAGATACAGTGATCTTGATCTTAAAATGAACATCACTGTTTTGTAACTACATTGTGAGTGTGAATCATTAGGGTCTCACATTTCTGTCTGGCACAATAGAAAATGACCTTTTCAGAGTTTCTACTAAAATACAGTCTGGGATGTTCTGTTGAACTGCCTGCAACTGATGAATGATGTTATCTGGTTCTGAAGGTGGACTGACAGTGGTGTGTCTTTTATTTTTAATGGTACCTGGATCAACAACGGTGAGCCCTGCTGCATTAATCCACTGATTATATAGCCATTTTCTGGAATAATAAAGTGCTTTGTATTCCCATATTTATAAATGATACATGAAACAAATACGCATTTTTTCTGAGAAAATATAATTTTTTTTTTGTTCATTTAGTAAGGTCACTTACATATTTTTCTGGTACAATACATCATTTTCCTGAACTAGTTTTCTTTAATTGTAGTTGTACATCTCAGTATGGTCTATTACAAATGAAACACCCATTATTACAAACTTTTTACTTTGGGGTATTTTCAAAACTGACAAAGATGTGTAACTTGTGTTGAAATAATTAAACCATGAAAAACATAATATTTGGATTTTCAGTGTGGGCCAACCTGCTGCTTACAGCTGAAAGAAAGAACAAAACTGATTATCAAGGATGAAAATTAAAGTATTGATTTATACTCTTTTATGCTAGTGGATCACTGCTGGTGTCATTTTCTAAACCAATTTTGTGGTTATTTTTTGTCTCTGAACAGAGCAGACCTTTGCCATTTATTAACACACACTTGCACAATAAGATTAGCATCATGCAGAAGGAAAGTAAATTATGCCACCTGCTACCAAATAACAGATGTTTGAGGATGTAAATCCTGATTAGAAAGATGCCTTCTTATCAATGAGAACATTAAATTTGCCACATAGAATATACGTCTTCATTTTGTGTCATATAAAATGGCACACTTACCAGAACATAACTACACTTCCTAAAGCTCGTTACACACTTGAGATAATATAGACTAATGATCATTCCACTTACTTAGAGAACGGTGATACATTTTAGGCAAAATGTGGATTCTTCGTCTGACAACATCCCAGTGTGTTGATGTTTTAAATTTATTTTGTAGCTTCATGGTTGTTTCATTCATGTACTTGGTGTCAATGTTAATTTTGTGTTTTAACTTCTACACCAGCAGAGATATAAATACATTACTTAAATTAGTTTAGACTACTGCAGCATCTAAAAAAAATATAGGGAATGTGTAACAAGCTCCAGTTTTTATTTTCCAGCCAATTAAATATATAAAATAAAGGGAAGAAATGTTGCCTACAGTTTGGTTTATTATGACAGTATTCTAGACTGACTGCTCTGTTTGCCATTTTAAAACACATTTAGGTCACCCTTTTTCCTACTGTACCAACAGTATTCTTTTAACTGAGAAGAACATACAATACTTAACATGAACTTGATACCTGCAGATTATAGAGCTACAATTAAACATTAAGAAGATACTTTATGCAGCATATGTTGGTATATAGTGCCATTTCTCTCAGTTCCTGTTAAGACATTTTACTTGAATTTGTCAAGAACTTTATGATCCCACAATGTTTTATCCCAAGACTGTCCATTCCATTCCATTTTACATTAATGTATAAGGTTCCTGGTGAGACTGTTGTATTCATATTTATTTAAGAAATTGTGCAGGTGTTCAGAATTTGATGTCAAACTCAACAGAAACATTAGTTTACTTAGTACTGGAGTTCTATCTTACAAGCTTTACAAAAGCCAGGGACAGAAAATGACAACTAGCAATGCATTTTATGACTGACTCTGTTTAATCACAACATTGGCACATCATTGACATTTTATTTATGATTTATACTAGCCACCCAGTGGTGTGAGCATTGGCCCTAGTAACAGTCACTGTTGAAGTGATACTCTAATCCCTTGTGTAAAATGGGAAAAAGGGGGTTGATGCAGATTGATATTACCATCAGTTGCACGCATGTTTTATTGCAGGTGCCAATGAAAAATTGCCACAGTGTCCTTCACTATTCACACAGTCAAGTCTCTGCATTTTTCAATAAGCATAACGTGACTCACTAATCACACCAGGACAATTCAAGAATATACAATATGATACTGATAACAGCATTCAAAATCTGCTTATATTAAACAACATTATTGTGAAAGTGACAAAAGCATGTCTAATTCACACACAACTTCTTTCCAGTAAGAGACAGCTTTTTGTATATGATTTCTCATAAACTGTTTTTGAATATACTATCAAAAATAGTGGAAAAAGTTGGTACTTTATACAACTCAATCTTACAGAGGAAAAGGGGCAACCAGTAGGAATAACTATTGCATAAAAGGGCTGGCATGTTACATGCTGCTGTAAACCAGCTGATATCACATGATACAAGAATTGGGAGGATTGTGGCAATAGGCAACAGGTACTGTAGAAAAAAAACTGCCTGCCACTTGGTTTACATGCAATAGCTAACCATTATAGTTTACCACTCAATTGCTAAGGTCTCAGTGAGGAATAGTCTGTATCAGAAGCAACAAATGCAAGGTAAGATACCACAAGGGACAATATAACAGTCCATTATACTGCAGGGAAAGCACAAATGCACACCAACCTAGGGACAATTTTGAACAGCCAGTCAGCCTAAGCAGTGCATCTTTTTAAGTGAGATGAAACAGACATTTGCAAAGAAAATCAATGCAGACAAACTGTGAACATGTAAACTCAGCATGGAGAGTAAAGACAGGAAGAAGTTTTGTACCATTGAGCTTTGCAATAACAGTGATAATTTTACAGCAGTGTCACTCATACATGAGCAATTAGTTACAAAACCAGATATAACAGTTTAAATGTGCCTTGTAATGAAAATAATGTGTACTTTTCTACCAGTTTTGGAATATAGTTGCTATCATTGTTGCAGAACTTGTGGAAATGGTGTCCAACTCTCTGCTTTCTGAATAAATAATCTCATATGCAAGCTAAAACCTACAAACCAAAAAATCCATTTTACAAGACAAAAAACAATACTACTGCAACTTACAGACAGTAAATCAAAACAATCCTCAGAAGTTTTTGGCAGGATTGAATAATCTACTTCATCCTGGACAAACTTCCCCCATTCGAGCTGCTACTATTGATAACCCCCCCCCCCCGAGGATGTTTTAGATAGTTTTAACCGATGCTTTACTGAGACATTTCAAACCCTCGCAAGCCAACTACCTCCTTAGCTCCCCCGGTCCTGAAAGTACCACCCCTAGAAACATACTCTCATTCAGCTTCCAACCAGTGGCCACGTCACTTATCCGTACCCTGATCAAAAAAATAAAACCCACCACACACTCTGCTGATCAACTCCCTGCAGAGTACCTTCAAAAATCAGCTGATGCTATTGCCTACCCAGTATCAGTACTAATTAATCGAACCATAACAGAAGCTAGAATTCTCACCATCTAGAAAATAACCTATGTAATCCCACTTCATAAACAAGGCAGCTCTACTGAATTCTCCAATTATAGGCCAATAGCCATACTCTCGCCACTTGCAAAGATTATGGAAAAATGTATTCACAGATGCCTCATGCACTACCTAATCCAGAATCACATGGCAGATACCCAACATGGCTTCCGTCCACACCACAGCACTCCTTCAGCCCTACTAGCTTTCATCAACACTATAAACCATAATCGCAACAAAAATCACATATCCTCCGTCCTCTTCTTGGATCTTTCCAAGGCATTCGATATGGTTGACCATCAACTTCTAATACACACCCTTCAAACATTCTGTCTAGATACTAAGGCCCTTCAATGGTTTATATCCTACCTGAATGGGAGATGGCATGCTGTTCTTTGGCAGAACAAACTCTCTAACCTACTAGCCAGCACCCTTGGAGTACCAAAGGCTCTATACTACGGCCCCTGCTGTTTTCCATCTTCATTAACGCCCTGTATACTGTCATCTCAAACGTCAGCTGTATCCAATACGCTGATGACTCCACCCTGATCTGCTCCGCCACATCTCCAACAGACTTATGGTCTACCCAGTCCATCTTTAACACTACAGAAAAGTGGCTTTCTGAACGTCGTTTGATACTAAATTCCCAAAATACTAAAATGCTGTTATTCTCACCAACACAAAGATCTCCTGCTTTTACCTTTACCTTAAATGCAAATGATGGCATATTAATCTCCCCTGACCCCTCTACAAAAGTACTAAGGTGTCATTATAGATAATCTAAAATTTGACCTACATGTAAACCAATTGATCAAAACCATCAATACAAAACTAGGGTCACTTTACAGAATAAAAGCCTTCCTAACCGCTCCAGCTAAAATTGCTATAGCTCGCTCTCACCTTCTCTCAACACTTCTGTACGCATCCCCTATACTCTCTAATATAAACAAGATTGTACTTAAACTCTCAACCTGCTATAACCACATTGCCAGGTTTGCCACTGAGCTGCTTTTAGGACACATCATTCATCAATCTTAACCAGCTTGGGTGGCTTGAACTACCCAGTCTAATTCAGTATAACCAACTGATCATGGCTTATAAAATCCTTTATAATCCGGATAATACTCCTGCACTTAAAAATCATATCACCCCCTATCACAATCCGTGGCTGCTTAGATTTTCTAACAGACTACTAATTCAGACAAGCAAAATTAAGAATGCAGCTGGTGACTTTCTCTCTTTGCAAACTCTGTAGGCAGATCCTGGAACTCACTTCCAGCTGACATTACTTTATTCTCCTCCCTAGGTCAATTTAAAACTACACTCAAACAACATCTGGCACTAAACTGGCTATGTCATTGTATCAAGCCTGGCCAACTCTCTTCTAGATTATGTAAAATCTATTAATCAGCTACTGTTTAATTTACCCCTGGCTTTCACCAGGGTTTAACTCTAACCTGTGGAATATGTTTATTATTGTTTGCTTATGTACTCTTTGTCAAAATTATACTTGTAACATATTTTAATGTTTCTGTTTACCTTGGAGTTTTTCTTCCTGGGCCTCCGCTGAAAATGGACATGCATCCAGTCAGACTATCCCGGTCAACAAATGTAAAATAAATAAAATAAATAAAAATAAATAAAATGTATTTATTTTATTTTTATTTTACATTTCTTTACTAGGAAAGTCCAACTGGGCAAAACAACCATTTTCAGCGAAGGCCCAGGGAGAAAAGTTCCACTACAATACATTTAAATACACCACCAGAAATAGTATTAATTAACAACAGAGAAAATAATTAATTTTCAGGGAGAAAAAAAATTTACAAACAGTAATAGGGAAAATTACATAGTAGAACAAGAATACTGAACAGCATGTAGAATTCTGTGATATGCAGAGTATTTTTGCAAACAAACATAACATTATCTTAACCTAATAAAAGACAAAAAATAACGTTGTTCTTAACCTAATAAAAGACAGCACAACATGACATAAGAGAGTAGACTACATACAGTAATCTACGATCATCAGAGTATTTTGAAAAAAACAGCTTTACATTCACAACAGGTCACATGATATGTACAGGCTATATATATTGTTCCATTACAGTGTGTTTTTACAAAAACATAAAATTGTTCTTACCTAGTAAAAGACAAGTTTTATCAACAGTTTATTTGGGAGTGTATGAGGACTGAGTGTGGGAATAATACAAAGGTTGGTAGAAGAGGGAGATACACTACAGCGACAGATAGCAGGGAGTGGGTTAGGGTTGGGGAGGAGTAGTGCAGTAAGTAGTAATAAATGTAGAGAGAGTAAGTGTTGTAAGGTCAGCCTGGTGTAGTACAGGAGCATAACCAGTTATTTGTAATCTGTTCCCTAAGAAGTGACCTGAAATTGGGAGTATTAGTGGTGTTTTGGATGTGTTCTGGTATGGAATTCAATTTATTTATATATTTGGTTAGAGAATAGAAAATTCCCAAATCAATTGTTACTTTTAGTGACTTTCAGAAGGAGTTTGTCAGATGATCTAATTATTCTAATGTTATTCTATTCCTGCATTATGTTTCTGAGTGCAGGGCAGTTATTAGGTTTGTGAACTATGAAGTGGGCTACAATTAGTTGGCTCATGCATAGTAGATTAGGTAGTTCAATCCAATTTACTTCTCAAAGGCCAGAACAGTGTGGGCTTTGTAAGGATGATTGGTAGCAAATCTTGCTATTTTATTGTAATATGTCTCTAATTTATTTATATCAGATTTCCTGAGGTTTGTGAAAATAGGTGAGGCATATAGGAGGGTGGAAACCAGATGTGTCCTAGTTATAAAGTGTTGGGTCATCCTTGTAAGTTAAGGTTTGAATTGGTAAAGTGCTCCAAGCTTTATGTGGACCTTTTTTATGGATAGTGCTATGTTTTTATCAAATTTGAGGCAGTTATCTACTGCTACCCAAAGGAGCTTGGTGTATTCAACAGGTCCAACTTTGATTTTGCTGTAAGAATATATAATGAAAGGGGGAAGGAGGTTCTGTGTTTTGGTATTGAAGAATAGCATTAGTTTTGTTTTGTTAGGGTTAAGTATTAGTTGGTAATCTGAGAGATAATTGTCTATATCCACAAACAGTCCCAGGCCTCCAAATGAAACCCCACTTCACTCCACTGAATCCAGATTAAAAAGAAGAATTTAATGAGGCAAAAAAACTTAGTGCTTTCATCCGGTTATATCCTAGACTTCATCACAATCAATGAAACACACAAATTAAACCATTCAAATATACCTCTAATACATTCACATGACCTAATCTACCCAATCAAACACTTGTACAAAACCTAAGTAGATTAACACTTAAAGACATAGTAAACTGTATATAAAAAAGTTTAAGAAAACTATGTAAAAATACGTTCTCAATGTAAAAAAAATTCACACACTAATACATAATTAATTCTATCAAAGTAATTTATATGTACAACTAAATTTCATAAGATCTGAGTTTTACTGTAATTTTGGTAGCTGCTAAAAAAGCAATAACTAGAAAATGGAAATCAAAGTCTAAACCAATACTTACAGAGTTAAAAGAACCAGAACTGGGATCTTTAGAAAAGAGTATGAGTAAATTACACAGAAAAAATGGGAATTGTGTAAAAAATACATGCAAAATAATGTTTTGGAGGAGGAATGAGGTTTAAGGGGAGGCAGGAACTGAATGAGCTATGTAATGTTCGACTAACAATGAAAGAAGATTTGATTAAAGGATTTGTATTTCTCATCGGGTGCTGCATCGTGGTTCTTGCCCTTGTTCTTTTTGGATTTTTAGTTTGTTTTCTTTGCCTGTTTTCAATAACAATGAAAGAAGATTATATGTGATGTATAATGTCTATAACTTGAAATATGTCAAACTGGTTTGTTTTCATTTACATAAATGTATGACTGCCTCTGCCATAAGTGATAATTCAATACGATTTTTACAAAAGTTCCAAAGAAAGATTTAAAATTATCAAACTAAGAAAATAATTTACATTATAAATAATTTTAAGTCTCCATTAATACTAATTACGTTGATGAAGCAATTGAAGATTTCTTTATCTTTAAAAAGTATATAAACATATCACTGACATTTAAATAGAGTAAATTAATAACATAGACAATAAGACTAAGATAACTTGACTTAAACATAACATGGAATTAAAAAAATTCCTAGTTTGATAAAGAATTCTATCAAACCACCCTCTAAACTAGACCAACAACTCTAGACAGATATGTAAAGGAAGATAACAATACTAAAGAGCTCTACAGTAAAATGAAAAAACTAAGCGACAAACATAACAATAAGAACAAATAATAATATAAACAAAAATAAATAATTAAACAGAATTATATTTACTTTGCCTGGTTTACTCTACTTTACTTACAAGTAAAGATTCAGTATTTATTAATAACTTCTTCCTACTTCAAAATTCGCAACAAGGTATCACTTGCAGTCAAACACATGGACTCACCTTCCGAGAAACTTTAATAATAAATATATTTAAATATGTGGAGTCTCAGTGAGGGAAAAAGTATAAACCACTTTTAGGGGTTGGATTAGCTCATCAAGACAAAGAGCAAGAAGAAAAGTGTTTTGAAAGAGCTTTAGTGCTAGAATATGGACCTCAGGCACATGAAATTAAAAAAAAAATGATGAATAATTAGAATATTTTAAAAGGGAACACTAAACTTTATAATACTTTAGGATTAAATCCCATGTTTGTTTTAACTCATTTACCCTGAGTACCTTCTCATGGTGCCTCTGTGCTTGCCTCTGAGTGCACCATGAGAAGAAATGAATTGCAAGCTGTTACCTCCGAGTGCCTTCCACAAGCACAAGAAACTCTAGAGTAGATTTGTAGTTGAGCTTAATGTAAAACATGCTGAAGTCATAACTGATCTTGTAATTTACCTTATATAGTTATGACTCATCATGTTTTCGCATTAAGGTCACATTAAACTTTTATGTGAAAATCTGATTAAAAAGTGATTGATAAAGCAAGTGGTGGCAGCCAATCAGATTCTTGCAATCCAAGCCACCACTTGTGTAACACCTCCACCCTCAACTTTATTTTCTTTTGTTTTCCCCAATAAATAGAGGGTCCAGCAGCAGGTATGTCCTTTCTTTTTGCTGATATTTGGAGATTTTACCTGCTGCTGGATCCCTCTATTTTATTTGTGCACTCATGGATTGCTCAGCAATTGTTACAGAGCCACACTGGTTTGGCGGTTGGAGTGCCCGTTTTAATTCTGCTTTCCTCTGCTTGGCCCAGGAACTGTTTTTTTTTTTTGTTTTTTTGTTTCATAGGTAATGTGGTATTTTTCATCATAGTCTCTAACAGACTGTGTGTGACTTTTTTTTGAAGGACAGCAGGATGAAAGGTTGCATAATATATTCAAAACCTGCCCTTCTTCATCAGAACTTAGAAAATACGAATGCACTGAATGAGGTTGGAATAGCAAATGTTTAACTGGTCTGTTTTAGCTCTGCCAACTTAGTGTGTGTGTGTGCGTGTGTGTGTTGATACGCTCATTTGTAGAGGCTATACCACCACTTTCTCGAGTCACCATGACAGGCCAAAAGGCAATTGTGGAGCTGATCATGGCAGACATGTAGGCAATGGGTCCCGGTAAGAGGCCAAGCCATTTGCATGGAGGCTAAGTACAGAACAGAAACATTTGGGTTTTACATTTCTAGGCCTAGATTTATGTTTTGTTTTTTTAATTAGATGTGCCCCTAAGTAGTATGTGTTGGATCTTTATAAGTTGTAAGCTGTGCAGAGTGCTGGTATGTTTTTTCAGGGCAACAAGGTTGGTGACAGTCTTGACAGCAACCAGCTGCTCTTGTCGATCCCCTCGTAGCTGTTAATTCTGTAAATTATCTCAGGTAATGTGGTGGCTTATTTATTTACACCTGCATAACCCCCACCTCCAGTTTTCTTGAGGTCTGTTCCACCTAGGTTTTGTTGTGTTGTACGGATGTTGCTTCAGTAATGGGTGATAGTATAACTGTCTACATTCTAAACAACACATTTTATGAATGCCACGTTTATTTTTACTTTTGCTTACTTTATGTGCTTGTCACAGTTACATGTGTAGTATAGAAAGGAACTTTGTTATGTGGTGATAAAACGAATCTTTGTTTCATAGTGTTTGCGTCCCATAAGTACTTGCAAACATGGGTTAGGATTAAAATTGTGTGCAAGTATTTGTCCTGTATTTGCAGGTGTACAGCTTATGTGGCTGGAGACTATGTGCTACTGGGTCAATATACTCCCAATATACTCCTGTCCGGTGGAGTCTTTTCTCTCTTGAGTATTTTGGGTGTTGGGAATGTGATTGAGCTATGCTTGACACTACGCCTAAACTGTATGGTAATAGTCTTCATAGATATTGGACTTTGAAATTAGATCTAGAAGGGGGTAGAAATTAAGTTTGTAGTCTTGTTTTCATTTTATTTTTCCCTCTTATGCTTGGTAGTTGTTATGCTCTTGCTAGAGAAGGTGTGTGTGTGTATGTGTGTGTGTGTGTGTGTGTGTGTGTGTGTGTGTGTGTGTGCTTGAGTTTGGGATGTAAATGTGTAGCATAGCTGTCAATCTCACAAAAACATCTGGACAGTCACAAAAATAATGGGGACAAAGCCCCAAAGATAGGGACAAGTTTTAAATATTGCTCTTATAAACTAAAAAAAAAAATGCTAAAATAAAGCCATGTGTTACTATGCATTTGCTTGTTTGTGCCCCCCCCCCTTTTCTTTTAATTAGCATTTAGTGCTTTTAATTTGTTGTTCTTTTTGTTGAATAGTATTGAATGCTTTTAGCTAGGTCAAGGCAAACAGCATGGACTTTTAGCCCCTTATGATGTATAACTGTTGCCTCTCCAGGGATTGCCACAGGATTTAGAAGGGAAATAATACTTCACGCCAACCCATACCATTCCATATGTAACAGAAATAGCTCTTTTGTCATTTTTAGATGAGGTTTTTAGTTTTGGTAATGCATAATTTTAAAGGGAGAGTGGTCAGGGTAGTAATTTTGCTAGTGGAGTACAGTTCGTGGGCTGAATCTGGAAAAGGTCCATGCTTGTCGGTGCGCTCTCCACGTAGTAAATATAAAAGTGTAGCAAGAATAAAACTAGTGTGCTAAAATCTTGGAAGGTTCTCCTTGGAACTTGCTCTGTGAGTACAGTCTAAATAGTTGAGGGCTGGCCTAAAGCATCTTGGCTAGCATGATATCCCTTCTTTTCTTGAAACATGTTGACATTCAACTTGAGATGGACAATCACACCCAGATCACCACATTTGCTGGGGCATATGGGTAAAACCTGCTGTCACTGCCAACATGTATTAGGTAACATGTCCTGGTGTTAAACACAGCACTGTTTGTAGAGCCATACCTGTAAACTGTCCCTGGTTTTCATGCAGATTTTAGCTCTGTCTTTTATCCCTCCTAAGACTGATGACTTGGCTAAGGAAAGACGTCAACATCCTAAGTAATAACTCATTTTCAAGACAGTATCAGTACATACAACATGGTAAAACAACTGGGTCTGTATGCTGTACACATGTACAGATAGTTTATTTAGGACTCAGATTATGGAAATTATGATCTGTTTTTGATCTGTTAGAAAATTTGAGTTTTTTGGGCAACTAATTGAGGACTGAAGTCACTAAATAATGATAAAAATTTGAGTTTCAGACTTATTCAAACACAAAACCTACTATTCTAACAACTTTCTAAGTTTATAACAGCAATATTTAACATATGTCTCTACTGTGGTCCCCCCACTTTTTTAGGCTTTGTCCAGATTTCTTGCTGTCGGAGGTTAAGATGTATACTCTAATATATATGTCACTGAAAAAATAAAGAGCACTTGAGAGTTATTGGTCATAAGTTAATTGTAGGGTACTAATCAAGCTTTCAGAAATATGCAAGCCATTCATCCGTTAATGGGTCTTTGTTGGTATTTTTGTTATTAGTTTGAATTTAGGTAAATCTGTGCTAATTGGATTTCTGATGTTGTGAATGTTGCTTTTATTGGTACAGATCTATACTGGATATTGTAGGAATGTCATTACTGTTTTCTTCATAACAGGGATGCTGCATTCCTGAGTTTGTCCTCCTTTGGATAAGATACCTAGTAACTATGAACCTGTTTTCGGTTTTCCATCCATTCCCGATTGCAGTATTACCAGCTTACCACATTACCATTTATTTCACTGTAACATAGGCTGTTTATTCTTCAAGGGCAGCAGGCACTGAATTTGTAGATTATGTAGATTAATTTGTAGATGTAGTTGTTTGCTATCAGCAACCTTTTCATTAGTTACAGATCTCTCTCTGTGGAATTATTCAGATGCCTTTTCCTTCTCGGACTCTAGAAAGGTTGTGTTTGTTTGTGTGTGTGGGGGGGGGTATCTAAATTGCACACATTCTGCTTTCATGTACATGTCCAGAACTTTTTACATGAAAAGTTGGCAACCCTCCTGCTGCCCCCCCCAAAAAAAAAAGAGAGACCACCCCTGGCTTATTAAGAATTACACACCTCACTGGCCTGCTGTCTCCTCATTAACACCTCTGTCAGACTGAAATAATAATAATAATAATAATAATATATCTGAACTGTAGTACATTTTCCGATTCAAAATGATTGCTGCATTCAGCTAAGACTGCCTTCACTCAATGTAGTGCATCTGGGGAACACTGACACAGTGACTAAATGCCAAAGCTTGCAGAAAGATCATATAGCATCCTCACCAAGCTGTAGCTACGTATGGCATTGAACAGTAACCAGTCTCTCCACTGTGGTGTCTCCCAGTTGACTGGATATTTTCCCCCTGTTTTGGCCTGTATGCCCCTAATGGACAAAAGCAGCGTATAAATGCTTGACCACCCTAGCCTGAGACTAGCATCATTTTATTTAACAGGTCGCTTGGGTGAATGCTTGATTTTGGTGGTTGCACATACTAGCAAATGTTACTGAAGGGTCGTTTAGTGAAAGGTCTAATTTTTGGTGATTGTGTATTTTACTGAAGGGGTTCGCTTGGGTGGATGTTTCACTCTGGTGCATGTGTATACCCGCATGTACTAATGAAGATGTTGCTTGGAGATATAATTCATTGGTGTATCAGAGGAGTGCTTCTGCATACATGCTCAGACTGCTGAAGTGACCATTGGGCAAAATAGTTTATTGTGTCATTTCAGTGATTGTGCATGCACAACACAAACAACTGATGGAGTTACTGGGGAAAAAAATCATTATTGTGTCACGGAAAAGCTTTTGCATAATTGGAAATTCCATCTGGCCATTTTATTGTCCTGGCAGCTGCCTCTGTTATACTGATTCACTGGCTTACTGTAATTTGTACCATGGTGCCATGACCTGCTCTCTGAGCTGATCTATTTGTTAGAGTATTGTGGTACAAATATGGTATAAAAAGCTCAGGCTTCAGAGATGAGTATGATAAAGTTTTTTTTTTTTGTGTGTCCAGCTTTCAAGTGTGTACTTGAATTAACTGGGAACAAATGGAAGACTGTGAGGATATCTCTAGTGCACAGCCCTCTTCAGGCCACCACACAGATTTTCTACTGGCATAAGGTCTGGGCTGTGCCTAGGCCATTCCAAAACTTTCATTTTCTTCTAGTGAAGCCATGATTTTGTGATTTGGATGTATGCTTGGGGTCATTGCCGTGGTGAAAGCTGAAATTCCTCTTCATCTTCAGTTTTCTAGCAGACGTCTGAAGGTTTTGGGACAAAAGTGAGTGGTATTTGGAACTGTTCATAATTCCCTCCACCTTGACTAAATCCCCATTTCCAGCTGAAGAAAAGCAACTTCAAAGAATGATACTGCCACCACTTCACCGTGGGGATGGTGTTCTTTTGGTGATGCGAACTTAGCCATTTCTGCTTGTAATTCTCTTTCTGATTATACTCAGTAGTTGCCTGAGTGAGGTAAAGGTAATTACTTGCTGACTACTACCAGCATGGAACTACCTTACATTTTGGGCATTTCTCCTGGCTTTGTTAGTCAGATGTGGACATTAGGTGGGAGGAATGTCTCAGTAATATCCAAGTGTTATACTATTTTTAATGAATTACTCAGGTCTTCTCCTAACAGATGATGAGTCTGTGTTACATAACAGCTGCCATAGCCGGCCTTAGGCATAGGCCAACTAGGTGGCCATCTAGGGCGCCGGTCTAGCAGGGACGCTTTTCCAGTATTTATTTGGTATAGGTAGACCAGGATGGGGGCACCAGGTAATGTGGTGGGGGGTGCCATGGAGCCCTTTTGCCTAGGGCACCAGTTGACCTAGGGCCGCTCCTGACAGCTGCACAAGATAATGTAACAGATATAATGAATGCCTACTCAACAGGTTATGTGCAGCAATTATCACCTCTGTCTGAGCCTGCATAACTTTGCACTAATGAAATGCAGGTCATTATCACGTTAACAATAAGTGCAGTTACAATATAGCACTGAGTCATTATCACTTTTCAGGTAAAACTCTCAACAACTGCCACTGTTAAGTAAAAATTGTTATCACATTGATGAATGCACAAGCCAGATTGTGTTTTCTATCTGCCTGGAGTCACTGCAAGCCACCCCCTCATTCTTCATCAACTACCTACCCTCCAAAACCCCTGATGTTTTCTTCCTGTGTGTATGTGTGTATATTTATATCTATATATATGCATGTATGTACATATATATATATATATATATATATATATATATATATATATATGTGTGTGTGTGTGTGTGTGTGTATGTACATACTGTATTTGAACATATTTACATATACACAAGCATATATATTATATATGGATTCCTATTACAAGAACGAAAGTTCACTACTTCGAACTTGTAATAGGAAGCCTCACTTCTGCGAAAGTGAACTTTTGCGTAAGTACACTTCACCGAAAACACCGCAGCACAGTGGAGGACATTAAAAACAAGCTATGTCCTCCACTATGGTGCGATAGTCATGGACCTTAGGGTTAGGGTACGGGTTAGGGTAAGGGGATAGTTAGTAAAGCTATCCCATTACCCTAACCCATGCCCTAACCCTAAGGTTCATGACTATCGCACCATAGTGAAGATCATTGCTATGTCCTTCACTGCTCTGCAGTCGTCACAGTCCTTAGGGTTAGGGCACGGGTCATGGTAGGGCTAACCCCTTACTATGACCCATGCCCTAACCCTAAGGTCCGTGAGTACTGCACGGAAGTTCAGTACAACACCCATTTGTTGTACTGAACTTCGCGTAAGTGCACTTTCGATTAAGTACACTTTCACTGCAGTGAGCATTCCATGCACTTTTTTGAATTAGTGAAAATTCAATCTAGTGTATGAAACCCTATATATATATATATATATATATATATATATATATATATATATATTTAGAATTTTTTTGTTTAAGTATCCAGCTTTCAACAGTATGTACATACTATATTGAGAAAAATGGATGATAAATACATTGAAGAAATGTTGGAATGATGGATAACAACAGTGCTGTGTCTTATTGTAACCAGAATGATGGTTAGATGAGATAACTGGAATTACTACTTTTTTAGTGGAGTGGCAGTACTTACCTTGCTTTTTCTCTCTCGTGCCCTTTCTTTGCCCCCTTGTCAGTTCTCCCAGCAAGTCCTTATGCACCAAGGCCAGGAAGGTTCCTCTTCAGAGATTTGCGCCAACTGGTCTTGTGTTAGTGGGTGCATCATGGGGGGGAGGCATACCCAGCCATAGCAGATCTACTGGGATTGAAGTTGGGAACTTGAAGACTGTTCAGCTCAGTCCCATAGTGATGCTGTCCTAGGTAAGCATGGCCTCAGTGGTGCCGCTGTGATGCAATGTTTCCCTCCGGTAAAGGACACATGAAAAAAGGCAAAGCCTGGGTCAGGCTCAGTCCTTTCACATGTTGTCTTAGTTTCTCTCTCCACTCTGTCCTCCTCCCTTCTGGTGTAGTAAATGTATGTAGGTCATGACAACAGGCTCATTAGCTCCATCCTTTGACTCCTTATGGCCATTAACAAATGGACACATGTAAATAAAAAAAGGCAGAGTGCTGGCATTACATGCAATTGTGAGTTACTGCTGCTACTAGCAGTCTGACTGGGTAGCCAGCACAGGTATCGGACAGATCAGATGGCCTTGCATGCCACTAAAGTCCCATGCCTGCCCTGGGTTCATTAGTGGAGCGGCGGTCCCTACCTTTCTTTTTCTCTTTACATGTATCCATTCAGCAGTATGTTGGCTACACCAATAATGTGTATATTTACAATGATATCTGTCTACATGGTAAAACAACTGGGTCTGAATCCTGTACACATGTACAAATATCCATTTATTTAGGACTTTTTACTCAGATTTTGGTAAATAACTTTGCAAGGGAGCATCTGAATGTGCTAAGTAATACCTCATTTTGAAGACAGTATTCATAGTTCCAACATGGTAAAAGAACTGTACATTTATGTTGTACACATGTACAGATATCAAAGCTTGTTTTGGAGTTAGGTTATGGAAATTATGTTTTTTTTTCTCAGATTTTGGTAAATAACTTTGCAAGGGAGCATCTGAATGTGCTAAGTAATACCTCATTTTGAAGACAGTATTCATAGTTCCAACATGGTAAAATAACTGTTCCTTTATGTTGTACACATGTACAGATATCAAAGTTTGTTTCGGACTTAGATTATGGAAATTATGATTTTTTTTCTTATTTTGGTAAATAACTTTGCAAGGGAGCATGTCAGTATGCCAAGCAATACCTCCTTTTGAAGACATTGTTACTCCTTACAACATGGTAAAAAACTGTGTCTGTGCACTGTACACATGTACAGATATCACAGTTTGTTTAGTCTTGTAGGATTATGAATATTATACATTTCCAATAGTTCTCATTATTATACCCATATCTTTGCAAGGGAGCTTGGTGATGACACAAATGATGCATCATTTCGAAGCTGACATTGAGACGTACATCTTCTATACTGAAATATAGACTCTGTCTGTTACAGTTGATGAGATATTATGCTTTGTTTATTTATCAATTATGAGAAATATTATATTAATCATATTTCTTGTGAATATCTCCATAAAGGAGCATCACACAGTAATAGTTAAGGTATCATTTTAAAGCTGACATTCATACAAACAAATTAAATACGAGTTGTATGGGTCTACATGATACACTGACCAAGATATTGTGCTTTGCTTTTCCAAAAAGATAAAAAATATGCACAATATCAACATTCCTCGTCAAATATTTAATAAGGACTTTGATATGCACTATCAACATTTATAATGTTGGAAAGGTCAGTGTCTGCTGAACAACTTTCACATTTACATTTTTAGTCTAGCTCTTATTGTTAAAGAGTTATGCACATTTGTTGTCTGTATGGTATTAGAAATCGATTTTCTGAAAATGAGCTCAGTCTGCACTGTTGTTCCTATGGTGGAATTAAGCAGGCAGTTTTTTCTGAGCTGCTCCAGAGTGAATGAGTTAAAATCGGTCCAAATCTAAAGCAAAGATTTGAAAGTGCTAAAAAATTTAAGTTTTAATACTTCTCAAAAAAATGGCACAACCAAGTGTGGAGTGTGTGGTCAATGCCCGTACATCTTTGAGGGGGAAGGCGGATGGACTTTCTTTGGAAAAAGCTCCACTTTTAATTTTGTGAGAGGAAATTGTAATTCTAAGTGGGTAGTTTATCTTGCTATATGTCAGGGATGCCAAGCATTCTATGTGGGCAAAACAGAAAGATCCATGAAGAAAAGAATATACAAACAGTTATATCAAATAAGTAAGGACAACTTGAATAATGAACTTTATAAACATTCTAAAACTTTCCCTGAATTTACAAACTTCAGGTTTAGGATATTAGAGCAAGTTAAGGTAAACCCTAAAGGTGGTGATGTTAAGTCCAAGTTAGAAGTTATGGGAATTAAATGTCAATTGAGACTACATGCTTTTCACATTCCTGGTGTTAATGAGAGTATCTCATTACAACCTCTGTTGAATGAAAGGTCAAATTTTTTATGAATTTTTTTTTAGGTTTTATATTTAATTTTTGGAATTTTATTGTACTAGTAATGCAACGTTTAAACTCTTATTATTTAGAAACTTTTATTTATGATTTTTGTATAGCTTGTCTATTGTAGTTAAGAGGCAGAATTTTTGTTTTATGAACACTGTCCCTTTAAGGAACTTCTATGTTATAAATCTGAGATAGTTTATTGAGTAATTGCATATAGTACAAATGGTCTACATTTCTTAATTGTTTTAGATTCTGATGAAGTCCTATTGTCTAACAGGATGAAAGCACTTAATCTCTTGGATTTTTGTTTTAAGTTAGTTTGAATGCATTTATTAATAAAGTGCCTTGGAAGTTAAGTCTGCGTGTTTGACTGCAAGTGATACCTTGTTGCAAATTAGCTGTTTTGTACTGATACACTCTTGTTTATTTTAAGTTGATTTCTTCCTACTTTAGTTTTAAACTAATAGGATAATGCATATATGCAATATATTGAATGCCAATGTTTAAAAAAAAAGATGTATAGCAGGTTGGGAGATTAAACAACAGAAAATGATGAGCCTCATTGGGAGAACTATAGATGTTAACTGGGGATTCAAACTGGGTTAGGAGGTATAGGCTATATTAAAGGATGGGATTATAACTTTTTCACTGTACTGCATCTGCTATTTAGAAAGTCTACTACCATGTAACATCTTCTTAGCATATTAGGTATTTCCCATTGAATGCGATCCACATGAGTGATAAAACATAGTGATGAGTTGGAGCACCTTATTGAATATTGCATCTCAAGCATTCTATTAGATGCGGGTGTTAACATTATATGCTGGTTGAACTTCTAAAATACAGGGCGCAGTTCTAAATACCACTGACTCACATTTACAGTTAATATGCTGGTATCCAGCAAAAAAATTCAAAGTTTTTAGACCATTGTGTAGATTTTGCACGATTTTGTATACAATTAACTGGACAAAAACTGGTTACTTAATGGAGTTTGTAGAGTTACAGAGGAGGAAGTACTCTCAAACAGAGATCATGTGACCATGGGGAATATACTTTCAGACACAGCTCGTGTAACCATGGTGAAAGAACCACCTGTCCCTTCTTGCGAGGGACAGTCCTTTTTTTGGCAGCTGTGTCCTGCTGAAAAAACTAAAAAATGGCAAATGTCCTGAGATCTTAGAACAAAAAATATTTCCTAAGTTTTCTTTAATAGTTGCATAAATCAGTTATTTTGTATGTGAAACACTTAAATGCTATAAGAAATAGTGTAAGCAACTTAAATACTACACAAATAAGTTTTTATTTTGGCAAAAAAGTGAAGTTCTGTCCTTTAGACTGGCCGTAGTTATGTATTGTACTGCAAAATTTCACATTTCTACAAAAAATGTCCCACTTTAGGCATTTAAAAAGGTGGAAACCCTATGTGACCAGCAGATTACCACATGGTAGTAATGGTGCCTTTACTACAGACGACTACAAGCGGGAAGTATTGTTACTGCCACTGTAGAAGCAAAGGTGCTATTAAGGTGAGGAGATCTAGACACTTAACTATGTTCTGATAGCTGCCTCATGACTAATGTAAAGTAATACAGTATCCTACAGTTTGGGAAAAATGCTGTGAAATTTCATTGCAAAACTGAGGGTTGTATACATAGCTATAAGGGACCTAGGAACACATACAGACAACGGTTTTAGCTTATATCAAAATATTTATGGACTACTCAGGGAGGTATTTGGGGTAGCTAATATAATACTAAATGGAATATCAGGATGATGAGAGAAATAACTCTGTATGTGTATAGCACACTGGTTACAACTGCAGAGTACACTTCAACTTTTTATAAATGACTAATGAAACAGTGGGGTTATAACATTTCACACATAGATGGTTACATGAGAGCTCACTGTAGTCATTGACATACAAAGATCTGGGAAATGATCCATGTCTGGCTAACAAAACACTGGTGGACTTGTTTCTTTTAAAAAAAAACTTTGCATAGAACACAAAGTTCATAGGGCTACTAGAATCAGGTAAGGTAACATTATAAAAATAAACAAACAACAGGAGAAAGAGGAATTTTACGATAAAGTATCTGCCAAGTCACCAGAAGACCTTACATCAAATAAAATATGCAAATATGTAGATGCATTTTTGAAGCTTATAGATCACTATACTGTACACTTGATATTTGACCCTATATACCCATTGTTTGGTTTTAATCTCTGATTTTTGTCTACAGTTGATATGAATAGACTGGCAGTTTAATAGTGATAAGATATGTAAGATATGTTACCTGAACAATGCCTCCTGCCCTCCTCCGACCCCCAGAAAAAGAAAAAAAGTTACTCGTTTTATAGGAAAACTACAGTTTGAGGAAAGGCACAAAAATATAGGTTTTCTTGGGGGGGGGGGGCCACCATCACCACCAGAAACATGCACAAACTTGGGGTGGGATTCAGAAACCCAAATCAAGGTGAATAAGCATGCATGGATCAGGTTTACTCAAGGTGATATGAGTTTCTGATTCAGAGACCACTGCAGTACTAGTGCAGTAGGACTGTAGCAGTATGCTGGCCTCACTGATAAAAGGTGCATGCAAATGTGTCAGTCTGGGGGAAGTGCTAACACAAATCAATCATGTATACTTCCCTGGAAATCTGTATTGAGAGCAGACCAGTCTTATTGTGCTATTTCAGGGAATGAAGGTGCACATAGGTTCATAGGTTCATAGGTTCATACTAGGCTATCTGCCCGAGGGCATTTACAAGCCTAGCCCATCGTTTTGTGGCTTAGGCCACCCCTTTAGTATGGGGAACTATACCCATTATTTTTCTGTGCCTCTGTCGAGCAGTGACACTGAGGTAATCCCTGGGGTATATCTGCGATCTCCCATCCATTGGTCAAGATTTCTCTTGAACAAGGCCAGCGAGGTGCTCTGCCTCACATGTACCGGGATTTTGTTCCACAGCATAGGGAGTCTTTGGGTGATGAATCTATCCCTCCAGCACGTCCTATTAATAGCCGTGTCAAGGTTTAAGTCTCCCGCCCTTGTGGCTCTGATGGATCTAGATTTTTGAGGTGAAGCATATTCATCAAATCTGGGTTTGACATGGCCTTGTATGTTAGGCAAAGGTCACCTCTGAGCAAGCGGTAGCGACTGAATAGAGCTGGAGTTCTTTCAGTCGGGCAGCATAGGACAGATTTTTGAGACCCTTTATCCTTTTGGTGAGGAACTTTTGTGGCCTCTCCAGCTGCTGCAAGTGTCGGGTCAGATACATTCCGAATGGGGCATTGTACTCAATCATTGGTCTGATGAGTGATGAGTAAAGGGAGACTATGACCTCCCTTGATCTAGATGAGAATCCCTTCATGATAAGGTGGGCAATGTAGAAGGTCTTCCTAACTACTTTAGCTACATGGGTGTCGAATGACAGACTACTATCAACCTGGGTCCCCAGGTCCCTGATAACTTCTTCTGTGCTCAGTGGATTGCCACCTATTTGGTAGCTAGGGGTAACCTTGTTTTTCCCGAAGGGTATGACTATGCATTTTTGGCATTTAACTTTAGGCGTGGCTCTGGCACCAGTTATCCGTTTCTGTGAGACCCTTCTGAAGGATATCTGTGTCAGATGTGTTTTCTACTATGGCCCAGTTTGCAGTCATCTGCAAACTTTGTCAGCCATAACCCTCCTGTGTTTGCTTGTACTTGGAAAAGTAGATGCCAAACAAGAGTGGGCCCAGGACTGAGCCCTGTGGGACACCACTTGTGACAGGCTTTGAGTCTGACATGGCGCCAGCAACTCTGACCCTGTGGGTTCTGTCACTCAGCCAGTTTGCAACCCATCTTGTGATGTATGGGTTGACATTTAAGCTGATGAGTTTTTCAATGATACCCGAATGGGGTATTGTATCGAAGGCCTTAGCCAGATCGAGGTAGGCTGTATGGACTGCCTTTCCCTCATCAATGGCTTTGGTGACTGTTTGAAAAAGTCAACCAAGTTTAAAAGGCATGATCTGCCTTTGACAAAGCCAAACTGGGTTGGATCCAAAGTCTGCAAATTCCCTATGTCTTTATTTATGAGGTCCATTATGATCCTCTCCATGGCTTTGCAGATAAGGCTTGTCAAGCTAATGGGCGGTAATTTCCAGGGTCGGTGGAGGCACCGCCTTTGTGAAGTGGTACCACAGTTGCAGTGCGCCACTCCTGGAGTGCGTATCCAGAGGTAAGACTTTGATTAAACAGCTGTCCTAGCTGTGGGTTTAATTCCTCATTGAGTTCATGGAGCACACAGCCGGGGACACCATCAGGTCCCATGGATGCTGTGTTTTTTGCTTTGGAGAGAGCAGTTCTCACTTGGGCGCTGGAGATGTTTGGGGGGCTGCAATCGTTTGGTATAGATATCTCTCCTTTTGGGGGGGGGAGAAGTTTGCACTGAACCTGTCAGCCAGTATGTTGGCAATGTCTGTAGGATCAGTAATCTTCACATCATTTTGAACTAGCTCTGAGCATATCTGGGAGTTTCCTCCCAGGTTTCTAACATAGCTAAAGAAGGCCTTATGATTGTCTTTTGAGTCTTTAGCTATTTTTCTCTCGAAATTTTCAATGTCAGGAATGAGTGAATATACCTTGTTTAATGACCTACTAGCAAAAATTGCTGTATACTCCCTCTTGTTGTCTTGGCACAATTTCATAGCATAAAAAGCAAAGTAGGCTATTTTTTTTTAATTTTTACTCTTTTCATTATCCTACTACAATTCAATTACTGTTCTTATACATATGATGTTTAACTTATTTTAAAGTTTTTCTTCATGTAATGCTTGGAGTATACCATCAATACCTCTAAACTATCAGATCCATATTTCACAAAAAGGAAGATTTTCCATTCCCTTCCTTTCCTAGAATAGCTGTTATTTTAACACATCAGCTATCATGCCTGTCTCATTTATTGTAAACAACTGAAAACATCTAGGAAAAACCGTGATAACTAATGTTGCTTTTTCATTCAGAATATTTGATATACATTTTGAGAAAAGATTCCAGACAGAACCACCCCTTCTTCAGAATCATATATACTGTTTTTATCTAATATAATATTTTTTTACTGGATCCCAAGTTCAAGTCGTATACCAGACCAGAAGATATATTTCAGCTCTAATGGCTTCACTTAGACTGTCATCCCTACCAACCACATATCATTTTTAGTACTCTATTACACTTTGTAATCCCTGTTTTTAAACTTGCTACCTACCCTGCCATCTTCCAGTACTCTCAAAAGTGACACCAAAATAACACATAGAACAGAATTGCTCTATTAATTCACAATTAATTTTGATTTCATGTTTTATTACACACTATATACAGCATTATTTTAATTTTCTTGACATTAATTTACAGATCATGCAAATCTCTAGTATGTGTACTTCTTGTTTTATCTTATCCTTCTTGTTTTATTGTGTACTTCAGGTTGTTAAAAGGACCATACTAGCAATACATACCCCTGGTTGACTCATTTGTTTATTTGCTCTTAATTTTAAGGTTATATTACCTTTACTCAAATACTCAACTTGTGTCCAAGTTGCTTCATATAAAATGCCTGTAATGTTTATTAAAGGCTTCAAAATCTATTTCTAACATTATGTTCTATAGTTTGAAGTGGCTCACGATGTTTAAAGGTTCATAGGTTCATAGGTTCATACTAGGCTATCTGCCCAAGGGCATTTATAAGCCTAGCCCATAGTTATGTGGCTTTCGCCACACCTTTAGTTTGAAGAAAACTATGCCTATTATTTTGCTGTGCCTCTGTCAAGCAGTGACACTGAAGTAATCCCTGGGGTATATCTGCGATCTCCCATCCATTGGTCAAGATTCCTCTTGAACAAGGCCAGCGAGGTGCTCTGCCTCACATGTACCGGGATTTTGTTCCACAGCAGAGGGAGTCTCTGGGTGATGAATCTGTCCCTCCAGCACATTCTATTAATAACCGTGTCAAGGTTTAAGTCTCCCGCCCTTGTGGTTCTGAGGGATCTAGATTTTTTGAGGTGAAGCATATTCATCAAATCTGGGTTTGACATGGCCTTGTATGTCAGGCACAGGTCACCTCTGAGCAAGCGGTATGCGACTGAATAGAGCTGGAGTTCTTTCAGTCGGGCAGCATAAGACATATTTTTGAGACCCTTTATCCTTTTGGTGAGGAACTTTTGGGGCCTTTCCAGCTGCTGCAGGTGTCGGGTCAGATACATTCCGAATGGGGCATTGTACTCAATCATAGGTCTAATGAGTGATGAGTACAGGGGGACGATGACCTCCCTTGATCTAGATGCGAATCCCTTCATGATCAGGTCGGCAATGTAGAATGTCTTCCTAGCCACTTTAGCAACGTGAGTGTCAAACGAAAGGTTACTGTCAACCTGGGTCCCCAGATCCCTGATAACTTCTTCTGTGCTCAGTGGATTGCCACCTATATGGTAGCTAGGGGTAACCTTGTTTTTCCAGAAGGGTATGACTATGCATTTCTTGGCGTTTAACTTTAGGCCATGGCTCTGGCACCAGTTATCCGTTTCTGTGAGGCCCTTCTGAAGGATATCTGTGTCAGATGTGTTTTCGACTATGGCGCCCAGTTTGCAGTCATCTGCAAACTTTGTCAGCCATAACCCTCCTGTGTTTGCTTGTACTTCAGAAAAGTAGATGCCGAACAAGAGTGGACCCAGGACTGAGCCCTGTGGGACACCACTTGTGACCGGCTTTGAGTCTGACATGGCGCCAGCAACTCTGACCCTGTGGGTTCTGTCACTTAGCCAGTTTGCAACCCATCTTGTGATGTATGGGTTTACATTCAAGCTGATGAGTGTTTCGATGATACCTGAGTGGGGTATTGTGTCGAAGGCCTTTGCCAGGTCGAGGTAGGCTGTATGGACTGCCTTACCCTCATCAATGGCCTTGGTGACTGTTTCGAAAAAGTCAACCAAGTTTAAAAGGCATGATCTGCCTTTGACAAAGCCAAACTGGGTTGGATCCAAAGTCTGCAAGTTCCCTATGTCTTTATTTATGAGTTCCATCATGATCCTCTCCATGGCTTTGCAGATAAGGCTTGTCAAGCTAATGGGATGGTAATTTCCAGGGTCAGTGGAGGCACCACCCTTGTGAAGTGGGACCACAGTCGCCGTGCGCCACTCCTTGGGTACGTATCCTGAGGTGAGGCTAAGATTAAACAGCTGTTCTAACTGCGGGTTTAATTCCTCATTGAGTTCGTGGAGTACACAGCCAGGGACACCATCCGGTCCCATGGATGCTGTGTTTTTTGCCTTGGAGAGAGCAGTTCTCACCTGGGCGTTAGAGATGTTTGGGGGGCTATAATCATTTGGTATAGATATCTCTCCTTTTGGGGGGGGGGTTAGCACTGAACCTGTCAGCCAGTATGTTGGCAATGTGTGTAGGTTCAGTAATCTTCACATCATTTTGAACTAATTCTGAGCATATCTGGGAGTTTCCTCCTAGGTTTCTAACATAGCTAAAGAAGGCCTTATGATTGTCTTTTGAGTCCTTGGAGATTTTTCTCTCAAAATTTGCCTTGGATGATTTTATGAGAGCTCTTAGTTTTTTACTTATAATGATCAAGGGTGTCTTACCTTTCAAGGATTTTGCTCTATCTTGTAGTAGCTTCCTCCTTTTGTTGTAGAGCTTGTTTATGGCTGGGGTCCACCAGACTGGACGCTTGCCTTTGGTACAAAGAGTCTTAGTTTTGTTTGGGATTGCCTGATCCATGCAGTCCTGTAGGTGCTGGTAGAAGGCATTTGTAAGTGATTCAGCAGTTTGAGTAATGTTTACCACCGGCTCAGGGGCCTTAAAGGAGACCACACTAGTTTTTAGAAGTGTGAAGTCGGCTTTTGAAAAGTTTTTCACTGTGGTCTTTTTTATTTCAGGTGGGGGCGGGATGAGGACCTCCAGCGAGATTAGTTTATGATCTGATCTCACCAGTGAGGGGTATACTTCCGGTGTTGAACATTGTGGTCAAAATTAAGAAGGAGCATATACAGATTCTTCCTTATATCAACTACTATGCTAGAACAACATGCAAGTGTTAGTTAAAAAATCTGTTCCCAATATAAGCAAATTGGGCAAACTATATTAATTCACTAAGATTTTTTTTCACATCTCTTAATACAGCTAGCAAAAAATAAAAACAAAAAAACTTGAGTAGCGTCTATGAATATCACTGGCCTGTACATTTCTGGGTTTGAATAGTCTGCTTTCATATATATTGGAACTATTATTCACTCCTTTCATACCTTCATTTTTTATCAACAATTCACTAACGTATCTCTCTCCCCTATGGTCACATAAGCAACTAATCCATGCAGCTGAAAAATTCCAGCATTCTCATACATGTACTTTGCTATTTTTCAGAGATGATCACAACCTGCCATCCTGTTTTACTATTTTGATCCTCTCTCACTTCAGTTGTCTTCTTGTCACTCTATATCCTAATGCTAAATGTATTAGATTTTCATATACATTTGTCCCATGCAGCTTATATATGTGACACAATCTCTTTATCACACTTAAAAACTTACTTCTTACGGATTTCTTCTATTCATTCTGGTGATGGTAATTCTGCCATTTCCTTACATTCTTTACTATTTCTAGACAATCTAGATGTGTCACACTATACTCATTGGTCATTTACTTGTAACCTATTTTTATTTGATCAGCCTACCTTATTAAGTTATGCATCTGCCTAAGTCCTCCTTTTCTTGATTTTGCTTTTATTCTAGTCTATTTCCAACTATCATCCATATGCCTTCATCCCTGCTTTTTACAATTTATACATCTTCAGTACTAATCATAACATTCTTCCATACACACTTGTCTTCTTCTTTATTTCCAAGTTCCTCATTCATCTCAGTCTTGTCAACCATCACATTTTTTCTTCACACATGCTCCTTCCTTCTAGTTTTCTGATTTGTTTTCACTTTCCTTTTCATCTTTTCTTTGTGACCATTTTTGCAATAGTTACCTGTATTGTACTCATTCCCACTTCTTATTTCTACTATATTTTCTCCACAAGCATTACATTTGTCATCTATTCTTCAATCATAATTAACACCCTCCTTAGCCAATGTTTTTTTTTATTTTAGTTAACATATTAGACTTCATATTCTTAATCATCTTATTAAATCTATATGCATATTTTTATTTCTGTGATATTTGGTGTATAGAGAATACACTCACTGTTCAGCATTTGTCAGTTGCAATATTATATCAACAGATAGCATTTCATCATTCTTTTTAATTCTTTCCTATCACTTTCCTATGTCTGTCAGTTCCCTTATCTGTATTTCTTCTTAATATATAAAAAGCTACTTAACCACCCATAAACACTGTGTGAAATATCATGACATAGTCTATAACAGACATATTTGCTAATACGTTCTTATCACCCATTTATCCTTTCTTTATTATGCTCACTCCACCCCATACTTTGCCTCTTCAACAAACCCTCTAATGCATTCAATGTATTATGTCTATCAGTTAAAGCCATGTTATCATTATTATTCATATTCCATTCATCCTCCTTATGTTTCATCTTTACTTGCCAACCAAATGTTTCAGGTGTCGCGTTTTATTTTTCTTGACAACATTTTCATAATTTCTTGTGTAATGGCTGACCTGTCTTCCCTTACCAAACTCTCAAGAATATTATGAAAGCCTTATAAAACCTACAGTAACATTTTTGCTTACCCCCCCTCCCCCACCCACCATTTACTGGTTTCTCTTTCTTTGCAGTTTTACTTATTTTGACATTCACTGTCATTCTGGTATTATCCAAAACACCAGCCTTAGCCATATGGATCTGTAATACTAAAGCTAATGCTGAAATAACATTTTCTGTAAAAAAATAAATAAATAAACCATAGAGAACCAGGAAGTGTACAGCAGGATTTTTAGACCCTTATATTTTAACAAGAATATGCAAATCTCTTGATTACTGCTTTAAGTAAAATAAAAAATATTATATTATTAAGATCTTAAAATTCTTTATTAAATCTCATGTTTTTATTTCACGTTAAATGATCAAGACAATAATAATATTAAACATGACTTTTTATATACCTGTTGTGAAACAACTTAGCTTACACTGACATGTATTTCAAGTCAAGCCAATGGGGAATATATAAGCAGAACAGAAGGATTCTCTATTCAGAAATCATGTCGGATAATTCAGGAGAAAACATATTTGTATGCAACAATCGGTTAGAAGTGAAAAAAAGAGACTAACCCCAGTCTTCAACTGGAGCATTCACAATCCTCATCTCAAAGGGAAAAAAGTTAAAAAGCCTCATTTTACTCAACCAGTACCCTTGTCTTTGGATGCAGTATATTGGAATTCCAAACCTCAAAAAAAATTACTCGCAATATATTTGCTTTCAGCCTCCTGCTTCTAAAATTAAGTTGTTCCCTGCTCTGTTCAAGCTAGTTTTCTCCTGTCATCATGCAGGAATACTTTGGTTCTGTCACTTAGGCAGGAACTTGTATCATCCTTCTGGTGATCAGAGACCTCTGGCGTAAACCACCCCTCAAATGAGAAATGTCAGACAGCCTGAAAAAACATTTATACAAAGAAATGTAAAAACAGGCACCACTAGCTTCTTTAGTCATCTCTAACAGTCTTTAAATCTGTCTCATACTGATACTCATATCAAAGTCTGTCATCACAAATGACCTCTTTATAAACAGTAATATGTTGCCAACTAACACTAATCCCAACTCTTGACTTCTACAATTATTGTATACTATAAATAAAAAGCATGTCCAGCAAGATACAAAGATCATGCATCAGCACCACCTTCAGTTTCCTGACTTCAGTCTACCTGTGCTCAAGCCTTTAAATGATGCACTTCTAAATCTCAGTGATTCTTTTATACAGACTATGAACAACTTTTATAAAGTCAATAAATATTGAGTAAGAAAAAGGAGAGATCTATACCACCAGAAAACCTCCTCCAATAGAAGCAATAGTCAACTTCAATATTTCAACTCTCCATGATAAATCTTCCATCAATGGCACTGGTTAACTTAAACACTCTGCTCCCTTCTGCTATCGTGGACACCAATAACAAACATCACAACTCCATAGCTTCTCAATCTCCAGTACTCTTAGGAGTTGCACAAGGAGCAAAATAATGGGAACTAAAAGAAAGAAGTGCATTAAGGTTATGTGATCTGCACCAGCACAAACCATTAAGATCAACTAAGTTTTTTCCAGAATTCATCCAGCAGCAAAAATGGGGAACATAAGAACCAGAAGCCATAATCAGTGAGGAAATAGAGGACTACAGATTGACCAACAGACCTCATTCTGATTTGTTGGAATGATTTTTTGAAACTAGAATCTATGTTTCTAATATTTAAAAAAAAAATAGATTAAAAGATGAAAAATATAGTCACACACATTCAAACAGAATTAAACAAGTGTCGAACACAACCAAAAACCAGAATAATCGATGCACTAGTTCTTTCAAGCATTGTTTTAATAGGGTATGAATTTTACATGACGGAATTTACAGTACTGAGGCAAAGATTTTGTGAGAAGCATAACACAATCTGAAATACAGACATTAACATGGATGTGTTGTTGCTTTGGTGAAATGGTCTTGGTTTATTCTATATGATTGTACTGTGGATATGGATGTTAGAATGGGTCCAAACATACATTCATATGCAGAACTAGTTATTAAAAAAACTGACATGATGCTTATAATCTCAGATATGCTTTTAATTCTCTTTTTAATGATGTTTTGTGCTTCTGCTGTTTGTGATGTTTTTTGATAAGCTAGCTGTACATTTTCTGAGCGAATGATATTGGCATTTACTCTGAGAGAAAATATTTATTTTACAAGGATGGTCACAACATAACTGTACACATAATGAACATAGTTATCTGTAAGCCTCTCAAATGCAATCTGTTTTGAAAATAACCTTTGTTACTATTAGCAAGTAAATTGCAGTAAGCAAATTCTATGTTTTTAAATCTGCACACCACGTCTACTCAAATATCAATAATAGAACATTTCTCTTGCAAAACAATATAAATATATTTTTTATTCATTTTGTAGTACACAAGCAGCAATTCCATTGCTTCTCTCTTTTTTATGTTATCAGAATGATAGTTAATTTGTTAAATTAACATTTCAAATTATGGAACATGTTAACCTGAATAAAAATATTAAAACAATGGTTGAATGTATCAATATTTTACTTGAGGTTGTAAGTCAGTGAACCTTTGAGTTTACTGTACTGAATGGTAGCTGAAATTAATGACATTCTATATCTTATGCGAGAAAGAAGTATTCTCTTACCAACAGCATTTCTGCCTCCCTTACCAACAGAATTCTGCCTCTAGGAGAGAGGATGAGAGAGATCTTTTTGGTCCAGAAAAGGAGCTTATGAATCTTGGATTTTGTTTGATCAATCCGATGTTGGAATGGTAGGCTACAGTTCAGAGTCTGCAGAATTTGAGTACAAGGATGACTTTCAGTGGCAAATGGTTGTGGCCCTAGAATGTGCCAATTTTTTTTGGGAACCAGCCTAAGTTTTTTTTTTTTTTTTTGGTGCGAGGGTTAAGAAGGAGTTTATTGTTTGATATTAAGATTGTTATCAGCACAAACCTAGGTTCTAGCTGTTTTCTAAAAACTGTGAGAAAAAGGTCTAGATCTGTGTATGATCACATTATTTGCATAAAATGACAGAGTTTTGGCATATCAGTTGAAGTTTAGCTATAAAAAGAATGAACAGAAAGATAGTATAGAAGTCTGTAAGGTATCTTATTTTAGTTGTGTTGTGCTTGATAACCAGTTTTATATTTCCAGCAAGAAAGATCTGTAGGAAAAATAGTATTGCAATAAATTTTAAGTTGACTGTTATTAGGCCCTCTGCTAAGAGTCATCAAAAGAGCAGTAAATGATCAGCAAGATCAAATGCTTTCATTACACTGATGAATATTGTTCCAGTTAGGTTGACTTACTCCACATTGTTAACTGTTTCACCTGTGTATATACAGATCTGTGATTATTCTTTCTGATAGTTTGAGTTGGGTTGGGTTGATAGAAATGGGTTTGTAGTGGAATCAAGTTGGTGAGCATTCGTGAGGAGGTTGATAATGCCTTTTTTCAGACTGCAGACACAGTGCTCTGTGACAAACTGAATGGAGAATTGAAAATTTAATGGTATGCTGCAATTTGGAATAAATATGGTCATTGCAAGACTTAATGAACCAGCAAAGGAGGAGGATTTCAAGGGGACATTTGATTTTTTTGTGAAAAGTATTTATTTCTTTTCTACTAATAGAATTAAAGTAGAAGGGTGAAATAAATGGGGTTGTGGTAGATGCTGTTGAAGTGAGGGAGATGTGGGAAGTTTTGAAAAGTGAAGACTGAGATAGACTCATTACTGGCTTGGATAATATCTGCAGTTTCAGGATCCATTTTGGAGAATCATCCTGTATGAATGTTTACATTTCTCTTTATGAATATAATATTCTGTATAGCTGTTATTCCTTAAAGATCTACATCCATAATCCCACTTTCTCCTTATTTCTTGAATTTTCCCCTACTTCACCATCACATATTTCTACTTTTAATTATAGCTTTCTGTTTGCATTATGTGTATGTGCCTTAACTTTGTAGCTCTAAAATATCCTTTCAAATCAAGTGATCCTAAACCACCTTGTACGTTTGGAAGGATCAACTAATTCCACTTGACCCTTGCCCTCTTCCACTCCCAGATAAAATTCTTCACTGTTTGTACCTTGCTATCCAAATCAATAAACAACAGTTTTTTTTCAGTTTCTACATTATCTTTTGTTTATTCTCTTCCCACATAGCCTTAGCTGCCATAACAGAAGACTTTTTAACATGTACTCCTAAATACTTCATTTTATCCTGTCCCCATTAACATGGGTATTGCTGAACCAATTCATGTGTGGCTACACAGTTTATATCTATAGCCCTGGCCTTTAATTTGCACTCATTAATTTTATATATACCAAAAAGCTCTGAAAATGCCTCACAATGTTCCAGGACACTGATATATCCTTTTATGTTTTTATAAATTACAAAATAGTATCATCTGCAATAAAGCCAACTTTCTTGAGGACCATACCAGTTATATACTTGAACTTCTGAGTCCCTTATTTTCTTCACCAGTGGCAATAAATATAACACAAATAAAGGGGAAAGAGGATACTCTTGCCTGGTTCCTCTCTTCAGACACAACGTATCATACAGGAACACTCTCACTTTAATTTTTGCCGCCGGTCCTTCATATATCCTCCTAATTAACCTTATTATTGTACCAAGGAATGCATATGCTTCCATTACCCTACTCTTAAAACCCCAGCTCACTCTGTTGAATGCTTTTTCTGTATCAAGTTCCACCAACAGCAGCATCATTTTGTTACAGTCTGCTTCCCTCTGGTTCATCACTGTTACATTAATGTTGTCAAATGTTTGTCTCCCCTCCATAAAACCACACTGATCCATACACATCAATTTTAGCAATACCTTTACTATTCTTTTAGATATTATAGACGTAAATATTTTATAATCATGGTTAAAAATTGAAATGGACCTATATAAAGTTGGGTCTGATGGGTCTTTACCTTCTTTAGTTATTGCAGCCACCCCAGCTTTCTTCCAGGATGTTGGTGCTTCTCCTCTTCTTAAAATGCTGTTAAACAAAACCTTCCAGAACTTTATCACCATCTTTCCTATTATCTTCCAAACCTCCACAGGAAAACCATCTATTCCTGGAGACTTTCCTCCAAAATAATTATACATCACCATTTGTATCTTATCCCCTACTATCTAAACTGTTAAGTGTTGAGCCTTATCTACCTCTAACCTTGGCATACTTAAGTCCTCCATAAATATCTTCTTGATTTCCACATATCTTTGCTTTATACAAATTGTCATAAAATTTCCAAAATATCTGTAATACCTCTAGAGGATCTGTTTTGTTATAGGCTTTTATTCTCTGGAGTTACTATCAAAAAACAGCTGCTTAACAGCAATTTTTCTAAACAAATGCATATTATCTAGACACCCCCTTATTTTCTCTTTAGTACTCTGTAGTTGCACCTCTTCTTTTTCTGTGATTCCCCTTATTCTGAAATACTTTAACCTTTGCCAGCCCCTCTAAACAAATCTTGTTACATCTTAACCGTATCTATTTTTCATTTATTTCTAACTTAATCTTAAACTCCACTTTAATTTTACCCTTTAAGAGAAGAGGAGAATTTATTAGAATTATGAGGCTGTGCAATAATAGTAATGAATTGGAAATAGAACTACAAAAGACCGTTGATTTATTCATAAGAAGAAATTATAATGAAAAAGAAGTTATGTTATCTTTACAAAGAGCCAGGAATGAAGGATCTCAGGTAAATAAAAATAAAAAAAGTAAGATAAAGAAAGGAGAAAAAAACAAATGTTCTGATAAACAGATGTTTTTTGTTTTGTCATATGATTTAATGACAGAAGAAGTTAAAAAAGCAGTACAAAAATATTGGCCTTTTTTATTTAAATATAAAGATTTAGTAGAAATTATTCCAACAAGTATTACATTTTCTTATAAAAGAGGGAGAAATCTTAAGGATATGTTAGTACATGCAAGGTACTCCAGTCCAAATGTTAATTTACCAATAGAGATAGCTTTAATGGGAACATATCAGTGTAGGAAGTGTATTTCGTGTAAATATGTAAGCAAAACATTTGAATGTATTAATGGTAGGGTTTTTAGACCTTGTGGAATTTTTTCTTGCAATACAATAGCAATAGTTTATGCTTTAAAGTGTCCATGTGGACTGTTTTATATAGGGGAAAGCAAAAGAGCTTTCAAGGTCCGACTTCAAGAACATGTAAGGGACATAAAGAATAATAAGTTAGAAAGCCCTGTAGCAGTGCATTTTAGAGACTATCATAATAGTCTACCTGAGGGTTTATTGGCAACAGTTTTGGAACAGATAATAACTAATAATAATGATAGTGATTTAGTTAAACAAAAACTGCTGCATAAAGAAACTGTTTTTATATTAAAGTATAACACACTGACACCTAGTGGTATTAATGTAGAATGTAATTGGAGAGTATTTTTATGAATGAAATACATTGTAATTAATTGATTCATTGATTGTTAAATTGTTTTATTGGTGTTGTAATTAAGGTTATTGTATGGTATAAATAATCTGGAAGTGTTTGTGATACTCATTCTCCTTGAAGGCGTGAGCCGAGGCGCTAGAGAAGGGTAATAAAACAGTGTTGGATCTCTTTACTTGGTCGTATTGCTTGGATTATTCTTCTGCTTTTTTATTTTTGTTGCATATATATTAATCTTAAACTCCACTTTAATTTTACCCTTTAATTTTAACCAGCTCTAACTTTTGAAGAAATTGCCATTTTCCTAATAACTGTAGAATAATATTCACTACCCATTCCTTAAATTCCTATCTTTTTCACAACAGGTAGGTGGGGAAGAGCCAGTGTCTCTTTTTTACTTCATTATCCTGCATTTTCATTTTAGCTGTTATTGATTCATGCTCTAAAATAATTATTGGATGTATGTTGAATCTTTCAATTAAATGCACATATTCTGTGAACTATAATTTCTGTCTAGTCAAACCCAGTTATTGTACCGTGGGGAATACATGTGAATTCTTTCTGAGTTCCTATTACTGAATTTATGTCTTCCACACCGAATGTTTTAATATATGTCCTCATAAATCTACTCTCTTTTGTTATATTTTCCCTTTAAGTCCCTCAGATACATCCTCTTTATTGCAGATCAAGTTCTAGAACCCATCAACCAGCATCTACCAATTACTAAATGGCAGCTCATTGCTACAGCACCATATTGGATCAATAGTTCTCAACCAGCATCTACCAAGTACCAAATCCCAACTCATTGCTAATGCTACAAACCTCTCTCATGTAAGAGTATTAACATATTTACATATTTAATGGTAACCACATACTTGGCAATTACAAAACAGTCAAAATTCTAAACATGTCAATAAGACCGCTATCTTCTTTCACATGGACTACTAGCTACAAGCAAATCCCACTATGTTATATAAACTTATGTCCAAGATGACCTCCAACCTCCAACCAGTGGCTAATAGACCAGAAACTTATACTCAATCAATCCCTCAAAAACAATGCTATTTGGAACCAATCAAAAAAACAGTGAAACCACCCAGCTTCCTGAATACTAAAGATCTTAACAATGCAAAGATAAAAAATACCATACCCTTCAATACCTTAGGGTTTGGCTAGACCAATCTCTTAACTTACCTTAAAACATCTTCAACAAAATCTGCCAGTTCATTACTAACCCCCCCCCCCCAATAATGAACACCACTGCCTAACTCTCACCAAAGCTAAATAGCTAAATAGCTTTCAGTACATTTGAAAGCCAACCTCCTGCTAGGATCATTAATTCACAAAGCCCTTTCTCCTGAAGCATTAACCCCTCTCACTCATAAAATTTTCACTAAAATATCCACATATAATCTAAGTGTATCTTTTAATCTCAATCTCAACCCACCCTACTAACTCCAAAAAGTAAACTTTACTATACTGATCTTGGGTTCTCCATCCTAGCACCTAATTTATGGGACTTCATTCCTCTCTCAATCCCAGACATCCAAAAGTAGTTGGACTTCAGAAAACGGCTCAAGGAATACCTCTTCACCCAAGCAAAGTGCATCTCCACTCACTCAGGTCATGTTACATGAAATCTGCAGCTCTCTTACACACCTCTTTACCCCTATTTCATCCTTACTGATCTCATCTTGTCATCCCCTTACTTACTGACTCTCATTCATCTTACTTCCCTCTTCTCTTAGCACCTCTCTCACACTTCTTCTCTTTACTACTCCTCTTCCCTTTGCATACTTCTCTCACCTCTTCTTTGTCTTCTCACCATGGTATCCTTTTTTGCAACTATTCTCACTGGCCTATTATAATGTCTTCATACCTCTCTATATAATGACAAGCTGCTATCCCTGTAGCACAAGTCATCTGTTATTATGACTACATGTTACCCATAAAGTACTGCTAAGCATAATTCCATGTATTGACATTAACTGCTTCTTGAACTAAAATTGTAGCATATTCTTACATCTGTAATTTTGTTAATTTATTATGTGACCCTATTCACCCATACTTTGCTAGAAAATGGTCCACTGAGATCAATGCACTAACCCAGTGAACATGTCTTTTCTTGGCTTATCTTTACTCCCTTCCCAAATGTGAAAAACAGCTTGTATGTTTTCAGAAAACCTTAACTTTTAGCCTTAAAAAGTGCATTTGCTATTTTTAAATAAAATAAAATTATATAATATTCTAGTAAATGCACTGAAGTACTTATATATCAGAAGAGTTGCTATCTCTTATTCACTTCCAGTAATTTCAAACTTTATTTTTTTTTTACTAAGTTGATTGCCGTTAAACATTTCTCACAGCAAATAATGTCCTGACTACTTGAGATTTATTGCCTTCCACCTACAGTCAACTTGTTTCCATGGAAACATAAGAACAGAATGCACAGCAGCCCTAAGCTAAAGACTTTTGAACCCACACTGAGGATTTACTTGTTAAAGGAATACTATTAATTACATTGTGGTCCCTTATTTTTAAAGCCCACTTGCTTAAACACAAAAAAAATATTAGGTTAAGCCAAGGGCATTAATCCAGACATTCACCTATGCAAAAGTAAAAGAAAACATGTCCACTCTACATATATTATAATCAGTGCACTTTTACACCCCTTCCCCATTCCCAACAGCCAAACAGTACAGCCTCTTAACTTAAATGTGCTTTTAATCAGCCTCTCTTTTTACACTGTAATGCATGAATGTCTTAAAACTAAAAAAGAAAGAAAGAAGTACTGTGTTTAATTATGTATCTTTATCACACACAACAATCATTGAAAATGTATAACTATATAGCATGCAATTTATATCATGAGTTATACAAATAGTGTTAAGAACATTTCTTTCACTTAGTTATTTATTTTTTTTCTCTTTTAGTGTCCTTCCAAACATTAATGACATGAAGTAGAGTATATGTCTTTCACTCCTCCCACAAGTTTAGCAAAGTCAACAAAAATCCAATCTTTCTCAGCCATTTTGTGTTGTAAAGCCATATTTCTCAAAAGTAATTAATGCTTTGTAGTATTGCATTTATTCAATAACTGCCGGTTTTCTTCCTGTTCCTCCCCATCTCCCATCTCCAGATTCTGGTTCATGTCAAAAGTACTCTTGATTCTTCTAGTCAACTTCTGTGCTTTGTTTTCTGTCTCTCAAGCATTTTCCTTTGGAATAATGGAAAAGGTTTCACTGGCAATGTCTCTCTATGAGATTTATTATCAGAAGAACAAGAAGGAGTAGTGTCTTCATGGCAAATAACTGGATGACGTGAATGTGTGCACAGGATGAGCAGTGACATGCCTTTTGATTGGTAGGATAGGCAGTTTATTGGAGGGAGGAGTAAATAAGGAAATGTTTTACTTTTGTATTAAAGTTGGGGCAGCATTCTTTAGCTCATTTGGGAAGAGATCATATAGCAGTCCTAATACCATTCAGAAGGTAATCTACAGGAAACAGGATGATGGTTGACATGAGTTTTATTGGTTATTGTGGATTCTGTTCAGGGTAGCTTATTTAGCTAGTTTAAGCTAATACTGTTATTAGGAGTAGAGCTTGGTTAGTTATTGGTTGAGAATGTATAGACTGGTTTGCATTGCTTAAATTAATGATAATAAAGTTAAAGACTTTAGTACTGTGTATAGTTTTAAGTCTTTGTATTGCCATGTAAACTAGGCAATGTCTCCCTTTTTAATTTCTCTAAATCTTTTGGGTTTCTAATACAGTGACGGGAATGGACCCCATTCCTAAGTCAAAGTATGATTAAAGTTCATAAAATTAGTATTGTTTCACTCTTTGATGTCAGCCAAAAGTGCTCTTCTCAGCACCCGCAATGTGCCCAGTAATGACTCGTTCTGAATTTGTAATGGAGTTATATGTATTGGTAGCATATCTAAATATGACTGTAGAGTCTTTTTTTATAAGACCCGTTGCTCCTACTACTATCTAAACTATCTGGGTATCTATCTTTCTTTCATATTGCTCTAGTTTCTGCTTGCAAATCCTGATATTTTATGACTTTGTGTCTCTCTGTATGGAGGAAACTGTAGTCACTGGGTGTGGCAATTTCAATGATCAATGCTAATTTTGTCTTTGTTTCTTGGACCACTATATCCAGTTTTCTAGCTTCTATCTTTTGAACTTTTGGTAACGGATGATCCCATGTGATGTAGACTTCATCATTTTTTATGATGCTTTGTGGCCCATGTTTCCAGTGTTTTTCAGCCACTTCAATAATACCATAATGTTTGCACAATGCCCACTGCAACAGTCCCGCCACATTATTATGCCTTTCACTATACAGTCCATAACTCTCAACCTCTTATAACAAGAAATCTGGACAAGGCCATAAGAAAATGGGGGAGAGAGGCTCAAAAATAGGGGCACTTTTTAAATAATTCTCTTACAAGCTTATAAGGTTGATAGAATAACAGGTTTTGCATTAGCATGAATTTTTCTAAAGGATATGAAGTCTGAAACTCAAATGTCTGTCTTTATTTTCTGACTTCAACCCTCAATGATTTGCCAGAAAATCACAACTTTATGAGAAACAGACCAAAAATATAATGCAAAAATCTGGACATTCTGCAGAAATCTGTACAGGTGAGAGGTATGATACGGTCCTTCTGCCATTAGTAGGTCGCAACCAGCAACGAGGTGTGCAACTGTTTCCAATTCTGTTTTACAAAACCTACATTTGTCTGTTTCTCCACCATGTTTAATGGACTTTGTAAACCAACGTGTACGTAGCCCACTGTCTTGTGCCACCAATATTAACCTTTCATTTCTTGGTTTGAATTCACTTCTCCTGATCAATATGAGGTTCTTCCAAAAGTTTTCGATACTTGCAACTATCTTTATGCATTTTCCACATTTTTTTCCTTCTCATCTGGTCCTTCACTTTATATTCTTTCAATACCTCCCCTTTATAATTACTCACATGTATGAGTAGCCGAGGAATGGAGCTGTGAGAGTTGTGGATCTCAGCCTCATATAGTGCATAGAACAATCAGTACATACACATGTGCGACACTAGCAAGGAACCCAGAATCATCGAAAATAGATTTTTCATCTCATAAATGTACATTTTCTCCACAACTTAATAACATTTATGTGGAAGACAGAACAGACAGGGCCAACACCTTACAAGCCACCTCTAGTTTTTAAAGCATAAGTGTGTGTTAATCCAAAACACATCCTGAAATGTTTTTAACAAGTTATAACACTAAAATGAGCTTGTGTCTTCCTACAAACTTTTGTGAAATGGCAATTATACAAGAGACGATTTTGTCATAACAATGAAAACCAAACTGCTAGTAAGTCCAACATACTCCTTAGTCTTGCTATTCTTAAGAAATTAATTCAAAACGTTTTCTTTTTTTCTGCAGGAGTAAAGTACAAAAAACAATTCCAAACAGGAATGCTCTAAAAGCTCCCACTTATAAAATAGTGTCAGTTGACTATGTGAATCCAAGTGTGCTGGCAAGACACCATCTACCGACTTTGTCAGCTTAAAGAGTGCAACTAAAAAGGCAGATTCCTCTGTATGTCAAGGCATACAACCCAGCTCCAAACACAAGTCCTGTAAATGCTCCACTTAATAAACAATATCAGCCAACTGTGTGAGTCCAAGTGGCGGGGGAGGATCACCACCAAACTACCTAATAAATAGAAGTCGAATGCAGATAACTGGAATTCACATGAATTAATTACATAACATTACGACTTGAAATTTACTTAATGAACCTCCAGCTATGGAATTATCAGGAGTAACTGAATTTCAAAATATAACTGCATATATATAATTGCCACTGTAGAACAATGCCAGGTCACTTTGTGTCATTACAGATGCAGAGATTAACTGTCAGCAGAAGAAAGACACAAAGTAGCCATGCTTAATTCAAGTAGCCTTTTCATTTCCGCCACTACAAACAAAAACCTTTACACCTAGTTTTGAAAAATAAATTGAGATAAAGATGCAGATTTTGAAATTTGACAGTGTTGAAAGGTCATGTCCAGAATATGTGAAATTTTCTTACAGGTTTAAAAATGAAAGAATATTGATGTCAGAAATATGTTGATTTGATTGATTTTCTTAAAGTTGTTTCAGAAGGTGCATTTGTCTGTAGTAACTGCAAGGGTGTGTAATAAAACAAGAAATTTGCATGGCAGTAATTGTCTAAAAAGCAGATTTATTAGTAGAATATCTGATTTATTTTTCAGTATGTTGGCCAAACACAGTATGTGAATTTTGTAAAAAGAGAGAGAATGTGAAGTGATAGTCTGTTTAAATTATGAATGTTTTCAAGTTAATTTATCAATTAATTATTTGTGATTCTGTATATAAAAGTTATTTTATGGGAGCGTAATTAGATCCACTGATGGCAAAAAGCCAAGGTACGAGATCAACTGTGCCTGTGGAAATAAATGGTTGTGCACTTTTCCATTTTGTTCTTTTTGTATTTAGTCACTGAGCTCACAAATGTATGTAGGGAATGTCATTACATTTCAATATTGTTAAGTGTACCACAAGTATATTAGTATTTATTCTACAATATGTTTCTGCAAATCTGTTTTCCATGTACATCTATGCTGCAGTTGCTGTACTCTGCACTACAATGTGTCTATGTCCTCACATGCTATTCACATACAGTGTCATTTACCAGTATGTCTGCCATAAGGGGGGTTTGGCATATATTCCAGTGCTGCTACAGCTGCCTTGTCTTTATGCTTTCATGGGCTCTACTGGAGAATGGTCCAGAACAACAGAGTAGTACACCTCTGATATCAGTAAATAAGCTACAGCTGCTGCTGCTGATGGTAATATGTATAGAATATAGCTTGATGACACAGTGACATTTTCAGCAACAGGAGAGGACTCACATAATCCCCTTATTACAAGGCCACTGTGGAGGAGGTGGTCAAGCCCCCATCCTCAGGTGTCTGGTGGATGTCCTGCAACTGTGAACCCCAGCCAGACTGCATAGGAATCTCCAAACTAGATGGCATCTGTAACCTGTATTGGCTTTGATGTCTATGTACATCACACAGGAGAGAGATGTGGTGGACTGTGGCATTACTATGATTCCAGGGCAATCTCTAAGCTGGATACAGTGCTTAGTATTATTAATCAGCAGACAAGCATGTCAGTGGTTCAGCCACAAACAGCTGCTACCCACAGCATTGTGTAGACAGTGAATCTGCTGCATGGTTTGCATGACAAAGTATACCTGCATCTCCTGTGGGATGATGTACAGTGCCTGCACAGCAACACGGCATATAATGAAAGAGAAAATATGGTGCTGCTCAGGTCACTTGTAGCAAACATTAGTCCTGCTGGTGCTTCCATGAGGCACATGCTAACCACCTTCTAGTCTGCTTCTGCATTCCATACTGTCAGTGGCCACAGAAAGGTCCAGATGTGAGGTGACCAGTCACAGCATGAGCATACCCATGTAACCGACCATGTCAGTTGCTGCCACAGAAATTACTGTTCCTGGAAGTAGCCAATTTCATATTCATGGTCACCAACACTCCAAAGGCTCCACTCTAAGACACCTTGCCAGGCCACATAGTCTTGCTTGTGTAATTCTACCCTATCAGTATCTTCTTTGGGTAGACAGAATGTCAAGCTTACTTTTGAATATCATCTAGGTCATGGATGCCGTACATATTTTGGCTCTAAACATTAGTCACCTTGTCAGTGTGCATGCACATACTCCTATAGTTTAATACAATCTTTGCCAAGGATCACATTGAGCCATAAGTCCAAAAGCCAGCACAGTGTACATTGCCAATTTTAATGATAGAGCAGCTCTATTCTACCACCTGAAGATGTGGTCACTTTCTCTCCAAAACCTGCTATAAAAGCCTTTGTGCTAATACATTCATCTCACATGACCTGGCTCATATCAGATTTTGCTGTCATCTGCCATTATATTCCTCCTAGCAGTGCAAATGATGATTGCAGTGTCCACTCCTCCAAAACACTGCATGGGTAAACTAAAGTCTGATTCACAGTGTGGCCTTTGCCTAAACTGTCTTGTATACCCTGGGTGTGATAATGCACATGTAATTTTATTCTGTGTTGTCTGCATCATGACCCAGAGTATACACCAGCTGTTTGCCAGTGTCACAATGTAGTGTACCTGTATCTGTCTAGCATGTGGTATCTGTCACCTGTTCATACTGTTCCATTTCCCTGCTGTTATAGCTGTTCCTGTACAGCTAACCCATACTCCATGACATAGACAACAAATATTTGGCTGCAGGTCTTTGATGAACACTGTAATGCCTCATCAAATCCATTAAGGTAGGGAAGTGTCCTCTAATTGCTCAGGCATGTTTCACCACATTACATGTTTCTGCATCCACAGTGTTATATGCCATCTATGTCATGGTCTAGGGGCTGCAGACGGAGGTCATCACCTAAGGTTACAATGCATATCCAGCATCACTTTCAATACACAACAGTGATACCATTATATGTGGCCTGCTACATGAATGCATAGTAATCGTAGATTCTGACTCTTCTACCTTCATACATGGGCATCTGCAAACTAGATGTCCCTGGGTACATGATCCTGCTAGATCGGCAGCACTGTATA
>NC_056743.1:1615201711-1615222966 GCF_019279795.1 Protopterus annectens | reverse complement strand
ACCAAACAACACATCAGACTGTAAAGGAGCATCCAAAATCCTTGTTTTAACATGCTCAGCTAAATTCTGATCTCTCAACCAGGCGTGCCTACGAAGAACAGAACCAGTGGCAGCCACCCTCGAGGAGGCCTGCACAGCATCAAAACCACACTGCAAGGAATGTTTACCCACCTGTTCAGACACATGAACTAAATCCTGCAACTCTTTACACTCAATACCTTCCGCCAGAGCATCCACCTTAGATTTCAATTGTGAAAGGAGATAATTCTGATATTTTAACATGTGAAACTGACAATTCAACGCCTCATGGCTAAAGTGGAAGAAGTATACACTTTCTTTCCCCATCTATCCAAAGCCCTTGCCTCTTTATCAGGAGGGACAGGATTTTTAACAACTGAGGCCTTCACACCTTTAGGCCCCTGAGAGACAGTTTCCGGGTCTGCCCTAGGACTCTTAAAAAGATACTTATGAGCTTCAGGCACCCTATAGTACCTATCCGGTTTAACTGGGGCAGGAGGCAAAGAATCAGGATTCAGGGAAGCCTCTGCAAAAACATCTTCCACCACATTCAGAACAGGAGGTATAGCTAAAGGCCTATGCTGGGGTAAAAACAAGAATTCCCTAAGCCTCTTCCTGGAATCAGAGAAATCCTGACCTTCCCATTTAAAATGCTCCCTCATGGAATGCAGAGTCTCTGAAAATGAAAAATCCTCAGGAGGAGAAGCTGAAGGAGTAGAATCATCCACATCAGAATCAGAATAAGGAGGATACTCCTGCAAGTCTTCAGCAAGACTCAGAGGCCTCGAACATTGCTCAAAACTCTCAAACTCAGGTTCCACCCTAGGCCTCTTATCAGGAGGGGGCATAGAACCTCTTATCATAGTAATCAAATCCTCTGCCATTTTAAGCATATGTTTCTTAGGCAAAGACCCTGAAGCACTAGGAGAAACCCCCACAGAAGCTAAACTTGGCCTGCCTCTCAAAGAAGCCTTCGAAACAGAAGGGGAGGCTCTAACCACCTTAGGAAGAGAGGGAAGAACAGCCACCTGAGAAGCCCCCTCAGCCTGGCCTACTTCCTGAGAGGATACATCCTGTAACAGTAAAGTCTCTCCCTGAGACTCCAAAGAAACACCTGGCAGAACCTCCGGCTCCACTGAGCCTTCTAAAGAACCGACGTCTGGGACTGTCGGTTCTTCCACTCTAGGCTTTGCTGCTTTGTCCTTGCGCTTTTTGGCCGAAGCCAGCGTCGGAGCATCCGACGGCATTTTATAATTACAACGCTTCCCAAACACTAACCTGGCACAGTCTAACCTTCTCTTAATAGTGCGTTTGTTAAATCTAGCACAAGAGCGGCATCCAACAACGTCGTGCTCAGGCCCTAAACAAGGTATACACAAAGTATGGTAATCCCTATGAGGTATCTGTTTCCCACAAGAAATACAGTTATTCACTTTTTCTGACATCCGTTAAATACTGAGGCAAGAAAAAACCAAAATATTCTAACGGGTACTTAGCCAACTTTGATTCGGTCTGAAACTCTGACTTCAGAAACTTTCAGAACGCCAACCTGCACTCGCAAAATTGCTTCTGCATCGGACCATGCGGCAAAAAAGACTGAGGATATGACGTCGGTCATGCGCATTAGTACCCTGACGTACTGACGTCAGTCTAATGCGCCCTGACCGACGTCAGCCATATACTTTGGTATTCGGGCCGACTGGACAGCGGACTACCCAATAGTTAGGACTGCAGCAATGTGGAATGAAGAACATCATTCAAGTTCACATTTCTTTACATCATGTCCGGTTTCCCACATATATAACATTTCTTTTTATCACAATTACTTACTAAATGTTCTTCTCTCACACAAAAATAAAAAGTTCTTGGTTGTCCCAATATTTTACCACACCCTTATTTCCTTCAAATATTTATAATGCTTGGAATATATACATTTTTTTCCATTTCCATTTTTAACACAACATTACAATCTCATCCTGCAGACAATAAAACCCTGTTATCATAAACTAAAATGTCTATCACTTCTTTACAAATATTTTAAATGTCCTTTCAAAGCCTTTCTTTCTATCTCTGTCCAAAACTGTATATGCATTTTTTTGTCTCTTGAAAAAAAAGTTTTCAGTACGTAATCATTCCACGGACGGACATTATGTCTTTTTTCATATTTAAAACACCAAAAACTAGAACTCGCAACAAACCAAATGTCCAAAAAGCACAATAAAGTTCTAGTAAAGCTGTCACGATCCAAAATTCGATATCCTTTTATTCAAACACATAAACAGAACTACTGGTTTAGCGCTTTCATCTACGCAATCGTAGACTTCATCAGAACACTAATTTCTCATTACTTTAACCTATATATACAGAAATAACCGCCAAAATCATGCAATTAATTAATTAAATATACTTGTTGGCTTAAAGCCACAGATGTTTCTTAAGATACATTCATAAATTCATAAAAAACTCTAACCCTTATTTAATGGTTAGTTATATCAAATGTAACACTTGCATATATTAAATTATGTATAATAGAAATTCTAAAAACTACATCATTCATTCATAAATATTAACTATTACACTTTTTTTAAAAATTACTGTTTAAACATAGTATACAAACATATATTAACACACATTAATTAAAAACCACATTTAAAAATAAATTCCTGTACTTTACAACCATACTTCTAATATATTAGTACATTAAATTCATTGCATATTTTTTGTATATTTTATATATATTAATATATGATACTTATAATATTTGCTTAAAAATGTTGGTTGTAAACATTAGTTTCTTAAAAGGGGTTTGGTGGGTATGCAATCATTTAATCCTGGGGGTGTTGCTGCATTTAACCTAATTTGCCACTTAATTTCCTTCTCTGAAACAAGTGCCTTAATATCACCCCCCCCTAGGGTTCTGTTTCACCACTTCCAAAATACCAAACAGGAAGCCAACACAGCCTGAACTACTATTTAAATGCCTATACAAGGCATTGTTAGTATCTTTTTTACAGATGCAATACAAATGATCATATATTCTGTCTTTTAATCTCCTGTCCGTTTTGCCCACATAAAAATAATGACAGGAAGAACATATTGCTAAGTATATCAGATGCTGTGATTGGCAATTCCCTTTACTGAAGTTAATCTTACTTCTTAAAATATTATCAAGTACTACACTCTCCTTGTCTATAATACTGTAACATTGATTACAGTGTCCACATTTAGTGGTTCCACCCTTTCCTGAGTGTATTTGTTTATTAATTATATTAGACCTTGTTTCAAATATTCTCTTAAGGTTATAATCAGTTTTATACACATAAGATGGCCTCACCCCCAATTTGTCATTAATACTATCATCACTGGTGATTATATTCCAGTTATTGTCAATAATCTGTTTAATCTCCCTTGCCTGTTTGCCAAACTTTACTATACATGCCCTTTGAAAATTTTGACCACCTTGTACTGTACTGGAGTTGCTAGCTTCCATATTTGTCTGTTTGGGCAATGGTCCTACACCCAAAACCGGGGTATATTTTTTTCCCCACTCTTTAATAATAAACATAGTAACATCCTGCACTAGGTCTTCAGGATATCCTCTATCCATGAATAACTTCCTCAAAAAGGCCATCTCCTTGAGGAAATCTTCCTTAACCGTGGTCATCCTGGCCAATCTAATGGATTGTCCTTTAATAATACTTCTCTTCTGAGAATACGGATGATTACTAGTATAGTCAAGGTAACTATTGCAAAAGGTTTCTTTTCTAAATATTCTAGACTGAAATCGTGTGCCATCAGAAAATACATAAGAATCCAAAAAATTAATGCCCATATAGTCAAAATTATGTGTAAACCTAAGTTATGTTGTAGTATTGTAAATATAATCAACAAAATGGATAAATTCTTCCTTTTTTCCTTTCCATAAGATGAAAATATCATCCAGATAACGGACATATAGTATCATATACTTTTGCCAGGGTGAACTGAACACAAATTCACTCTCCCAATCTAACAATACAAGATTGGCAAAAATGGGGGCACAAGCAGCCCCCATTGCCACACCATTGTTCTGCTTGTAATATTCCCCATCAAAGTATATGAAATTATTGTCCAATACAATACTAATAAACTCATGTATTAATTCTTTCCTGTCTTCTCCCAACTAACTATAGGTGTTAACACTCTTCATAAACCTATTTATTCCATCCTCCTTAGGTATACATGAGAATAGGTCTTTAATATCTATTGTTGCAAAAAGTAATTGTGAATTCCATATGTCATGTGTAAATTTCCCAAGGAATTCCCAAGAATCCTTAACACTGTGCTTTATGTTCTTATATATATTCTTTAACCACTGATCAATAACCTTCCCATACGGAAATGTTTTGCTATAGGTTCCAGCAATTATTGGTCTGAATGGGGGATCAATAATATCTTTGTGTACTTTAGGTATGCCATTAATAGTGGCAAGTAAAGGATATTGTACCTTTAAAAAATCATACAATTCCTGGTCTATTCTTTCATCTAAAAGATATTCCTCTAAGTACAGATCTATACGCCTATGTGCAATGTTAACTTGATTCAATGAAGACCTTTCATACTGCTCTGTATTATTCAAAATATCAAATATTTTTTCATTATATCTGGATGTTTCAATTAGCACCACTCCACCCCCTTTATCAGGCACCAAAATCCTAATATTAGCAGCTTGCAATTGTTCAAGTATCTTATCCAGCTTATTGTTCCAATTAAAAGAATTTCCTTCCTTATAGCTTCTGTTCTTAAGTTGATATATCTGTTTGCTTATAACTTTCTCAAATGTTGCTATAGTATTATGCATAGGAGGAATACATTTACTTTTTTTCTTTAAAACAGTAGGAGCAACACATACACTTGTTTTGTCCTGAAAAAATAAGCCCAAATTTAGCTTCCTGGTATATAGCTTAAGTTCCACTAACGCATCAACAAAATCAAATTTACCTTGCGGTATATACATATATATATAACCCCTTTTAAGAAACTAATGTTTACAACCAACATTTTTAAGCAAATATTATAAGTATCATATATTAATATATATAAAATATACAAAAAATATGCAATGAATTTAATGTACTAATATATTAGAAGTATGGTTGTAAAGTACAGGAATTTATTTTTAAATGTGGTTTTTAATTAATGTGTGTTAATATATGTTTGTATACTATGTTTAAACAGTAATTTTTAAAAAAAAGTGTAATAGTTAATATTTATGAATGAATGATGTAGTTTTTAGAATTTCTATTATACATAATTTAATATATGCAAGTGTTACATTTGATATAACTAACCATTAAATAAGGGTTAGAGTTTTTTATGAATTTATGAATGTATCTTAAGAAACATTTGTGGCTTTAAGCCAACAAGTATATTTAATTAATTAATTGCATGATTTTGGTGGTTATTTCTGTATATATAGGTTAAAGTAATGAGAAATTAGTGTTCTGATGAAGTCTACGATTGCGTAGATGAAAGCGCTAAACCAGTAGTTCTGTTTATGTGTTTGAATAAAAGGATATCGAATTTTGGATCATGGCAGCTTTACTAGAACTTTATTGTGCTTTTTGGACATTTGTTTTTTTCATATTTACACAAAAACTTTTCTGCACCTTGTGCAGTCTCAAAAATAGTGCCGCAAAATATATTTTTATTAAAATAAAGGCTCTCACCTCATGCATTTTAGCTCCTAAAGTAAGTATTACAATGTCCCGTACCTCATATCTGTCCATCTCCTTGTTTCTTTTACTTTGTATTTTCACCACAAATTTTGTTTTGATGCTATTTTCTTTTCTTTCTTCTCTCTACCACTATTTACTACTTTCTCCACATGTTTTGCATTTTTGAGTAATGTCACCTTACGGTGGTGCAGTGGTTAGTGTTGTCACCTCACAGCAAGAGGTTCTCTGGTTTGATTCTCAGCTGGAGTGCCTTCTGTGTGGAGTCTGCATGTCCTCCCCACAGTCAAATGACATTTAAAGACATGCAGATAGGTGCATGTGTGAATGGGCATGCCTTCTTTAAAGGTTGGGCATTGGGCTGGCACCTTGGCATTGTAAAAATCCACTGCCAATCATTAGTGGACCGAAGTTCTGCTGTGGTGACCCTTAACCGGGAAAAGCTGAAAGACATTAATTTTAGTTAGTCACCTTACAAAATATCCTCAGCTTCCTTTCCTTGTATTTTCTCCATTATCTGTCTCCATGACACATTGTTTTCAGGTTCACTTTGGCTTATCAAATCATTCAGTACATCACCCTGCAACCCTCCTGACTGCAGGGTTGTAACAATGCACTTCTCTTTCAACAACTTCTTCAATTTGGCAAACAATTCCTTCTGAAAAAGACTTTCTGAATCTTCTACAGCACCACAAGTATCTTCTTTACAGCTGATGTTCACTTCACTCCTTCCATCACACTATCCATCTCATGCACCATCCTTCCAGCTGCCACTGTGCTAGCAACGGGGTGTGTGCATGTATTAACACTAAGCGTGACATGAGTAGCAGTTGCGAGTACAGGAAATTCCCTGATACCGAGACCATTTTCTCCTAGTAGTATAAATGCCACCTCAGGTCTCTCCTGAAAAGAGCCTACTAGCCTCGTGGTACTAACCTAGTCAACAAGGGAAAAATAAAAATGAAATAAAATGCCAGAGCACTTCTATGGGCTAGGCTTGTAAAGGCTCCAGGGCCATTAGTCTAGCTGGGTTCCTATTAAATCAGTGAATACTTAAAATAGCGAACGCTGTTTAATTGACCCTCTTTACTCGAAATGGTGAAATCCTGAAACCACGTTTCAGTGATTTTTTTCTCCAGGGAAAAAAAATCACTGGGCCGTTTTTGGGACTTTGACATTTCCTTCACTGTGGTACGATCTCGGAGTTGGTATATTTAAGTAGGGGGGTATCGGGGGCACAGCCCCCCACTTTATTTTGTGTTTAGCTTTTTTTTTTTTTTTTTTTATATTGAGCAGTGATTTTTTTTCCTCCCTGTGAAAAAAATTGCTGTTCCGTGTGTTCAGCATTTTCTTGTTTTGACATATTAGGGTCAATTATACAGTGTTCACTAAGTTAAGCATTCGCTGATATAATATAGACCCACCTAGTACACACCTATGATCCTACGAACCTAAAAATACTTTGTAATGAAGAAAGTGTAGCAACAAACATAACCAAATAAATTAATACAGTCAAGTAAAGGAATACTTATCTAATATCTTCAACATCCAGTGATGAAGAAGAGCACGAGTGCCATCACATTGCCTACATTCGCCATTGCCTTCCCTAACCAGAACTGCTTCTTACAATGAAATGACATGTATTGTCCTCTATTCACACAAGCAAGAAAAATCTAGAATGAAAATACAGGCTTATGGAGTACTGCCTGTAATATAAAGTTCTGTAAGAATTTGGTTATTTTTTATTAATTGTTATCTGAGTAAGCGAATGGATCCTTGTCAGACCCCATTTCAGCCACAATCTTAAACACTCATACTTTTAACCTGTCTCTTACTTGTGACATTTTTCCTGCACACTTCAATCACTTCTTTCTCATTAAAATAAGTTACCCTGCAGATGTAAAAAAAATACAGATCAATTTCAAATTGTATGCCCTTTCATCAAAATATTTGACAAACAGCTTTACAAATAAGTACTGAACCACATAATTACCTATATCCTGCTGTGTGACGAACGGCATAGTCTTCAGAATCCACTTAGCACATTCACTGCTCTTATCATGAGGCAGGTGTTATTATAGACAGATTCTTTGTTGATGGCAATGAAGGCTTTTAAAACCATTAACCATAATGTGAAATGGTTGTCTATACCTAACAAGGCCACACTTCTGTTAGGTACTTCAACTTTCAAAGCATTAAAGTTAAATTACTGCTCTCCACCAAAAATCAAGCTGCCGCTTCATGAGCAATTTTTATGCTCTCACAAGTAATCAAAATGAAAACCTGTCACTGGTATGTTCACATTTACAACTGCTATAGGAGAATAAACCTTCTCAAGACTGGGACCTGCTATTTGGAAACACCTTCCAAATGAACAGAAAAATCAAGAATCCATTAAAGACTTCAAAGAATCCCTTTACAACAGCTTAATTGACGGTAAATCTTAATACTTTATTCACTCAGCATTAACATTAACTGTACTACTGTAATCCATATTGTGACATCTACTGTTGTTTTATAAAGTCTTTATAGTCTTAAAAAATGTGAATATTTGCATATCCTGACAGTGTATATATAAGTTTAGGCTGCACAAAGCCCCGCTATTCTAAACATTATTGTATGTTATCCTGTTTTCCTAAAGTTGTTTGTTGTTTAATACTTTCTGTTCTCTGAGATCAGGTTTAATACTTTCTGTTCTCTGAGATCAGGTTGTGGTAGAAAAGGGTAAGCAGACCAGTCTACCTACCCTGTCATTAAATAGCAATAAATATACACTGTTGCCTACCAGGTAGTGTTCTGATGTGACTTAAGTGTGCAAATGATCTGCCATATCAAGTTTGCAATTCACAAATATATAATTTGTAGACCACACAATGTAGTGGTGCAGTAAATATGCACCGCTCACCTGTAGACTAACACAACTGAATGCCAGACTTAAGGCTCCATTTGGTCAGAGGAGATGTAATAAAGTCTCTAGTTATGGTCAGTGCAGCAAAAATGTCCATGAATTGTATTTGGCCATGATCACAGACTACCATGAGCAATGCCACACTTCTGTTAACTTTGAGAAGTTAAAATCTATGTTTCCTGACCGTGGTTATCCAGCTTTATGTACCACTCTGAATAGAGCAGACAGCAAGAAGCTATGTGTTACTCAGCAAGAAAGAGTACAGTACCAGGGCTGCACTACAATATATTAACAACTTGGCAACAAACGTGCCTTAACATGGCCAAATTCTGCACCTTAAAGGACAGAATGTCACTGCGGCAACTGCACTCTTAACACTGCTGGTAAAATTGATATTTACAGAGTAGACCTAAACAGGCGTATAATATCAACAAATAACAGCAATATTTTCTACATACTGGTGCAAACCATGCTGTACAGCTAAAGTAAAGCATAAGAACAGAGTTTACAGGTATGTAAAACTGTTATCTTTATTGTACAATGTGCACATAGAACAAATCTCTTCCCTGGTGGTGTGCACCATGTGTGGTGTGCGTGGCAAAGCACTGATCTCCATTGTCCTGGGAAGTATGTTTTCAATATGCCAGAGTGCTGATTCATCAATATACCACCAACATACACTTGGAGCCAAAAACGACCAGGCAGCTGAGACTCAGGAACTCTTTATTATTAAAACTATGGTTAAGTGCTTTTGTCTGTAAAAAACATCTTCAGAACCATGAATGAATCAAAGAAACAGAGACTTGCTAATGTCTTTCATTAAAAAGTTGCAAACAATAACAATCCTGGATGGTGCAGTGGTAGCGTTGTCGCCTCACAGCAAGAGGTTCTCTGGTTCGATTCTTGGCTGGGGTGTCTTCTGTGTGGAGTGTGCATGAGTTCCCTGCATTCATGTGGGTTTCCTCCAGGTAATCTGATTTCCTCCCACATTACAAAGACATGCATCTGGAGCCTTTCTCCCTGGGCCTCTGCTGAAAATTAGCTTCATTCCAAGTTGGACTTTCCCAGTTAACAAATGTTAAATAAATAAAACCCACAAAAAAAGCAATTACAACTAAGCATGGTGAAAAAGTCCATCAAAATATTTAAAGGGCAAATACCAAAACACTGTAGATCACATAGCATATTAAATATACTAAGCAAATGCAAACACCACAAGCAAGATATTTTGTGTCTTTTGGCTTTTCCCGGTTAGGGGTCGCCACAGCGGAACTCCAGTCCGCTAATGATTGGTAGTGGATTTTTACATACCGGGTTACCAGCCCTGATGCACAACCTTCAACGAAGGCATGCCCCATTCATGTATGCCACCACACAGAAGACGCTCTAGCTGAGAATCGAACAGGACAACGTCTTGCTATGAGGCAACAATGCTACCGCAGCACCATCACCAAGCAAGATATAAAGATATAAAAATATAAATTATAGTGTAGCAGTGTGCAATTTCAATTCACTTGAAATGGAAATATCTTCATTAAGACCTGCAAAATTCACAGCATCCAAACGGAGCTGTCAGAACATTTCTTGATGTAAAAGCCGATTCTGCCAGTCCTCTGAATATACAAAAACATCAATCTGTTCAAGCACCATGAATTTAAATTTACTAAACTCAACACATACAGGCGCATGTCTAGCAAGTGCACTCTTATTATCTACTCTAGTAATGCTGCACTGGTGTTGATCATTTATTTTATTAATTACATTATTCATTTTGTCAGTGTAAAAGGCAGGACAGGAGCAGCACCTTTTTGATTCTCTACACTCCAGTTCCAGGGTTTCTGCATGTATGTTTTATTCTACCATCATACACTTATTTATACATCTATATCTCTCTGTCTACATATATGTATAGATATATAAAATATAGAGAGAGAGAGAGAATTGGTTCTCTTTACAGCAGGCTTCCGCAGTTTAATAGATGCTACAGTTTATACCACGTACAGAGCACTACTGTGCTCAGGTTTGTTCCAAAAAAAGAAAGAAGAGAAAAATACATGAATTTTTTTCCTTTAAACATTACCAAACTGTTTGATGCTGCAGTTTGTACCACACATGGAGCACTGCAGTGCACAGTTTTGACAGCAAATACATTACTATCATTTAAAAAATGCCGGTATGCACTACAGAGGGATTGGGATTTGGCAATCGCTCTCCCTAATACTTTATGCCCATGGTGTCTGCCCACCATGCCCCACCCTAGTTACAGTACTATCTGTGTTACACATACGTACCTTACTTTTCCCACTTAATGGCCTTTATAATTTCATTCTTACAAATAAATCTCTTTTAAATACTGTGCATTAACTTACATATTTCTTTACATTGCCCAATGCACACAGCTATCTCATCATTTTATAGAAATTTCTACTCACTTCACTTCTTCATTTATGTCTGACATACTATTGTACCACAAGAATATTATTTGTATTATTTCTTTCTAAACTTTGCTTAATTTGATCCCTTTAATTAAAGCGGCCAAAATTTAGTCAGTTTAACTTATTTTCATATGTAATTTTGAGTGTCCTCATTCCACTGTAAATGTATGTAATCAAGCTTTTGATTGTTTCTGATGTTTGTACTGTTTTGAACATTGGCCTGGGAGGTAGTTAGAACAGGTCCTGTTCCGGTCCGCCCGGCTGACACTGGTGTGTGTGTGTGTGTGTGTGTGTGTGTGTGTGTGTGTGTGTGTGTGTGTGTGTGTGTGTGTGTGTGTGTGTGTGTGTCACACACACACACACACACACACACACACACACACACACACACACACACACACACACACACACACCAGTAATCAAAACTTTACATGAAAGGATATGATATGAAGAATGCAGTCCTGCAATTAAAAGAAAGACTGCCGACAAGTAGATATTTAACTTAAAATTCAGTGGATTTGTATTCTGCTGTGCTGATGTAGGTACACTTTAAGCCTGTTGCTGAAGGAAGTAATGGTAGGGAGCTAAAGCAAGGTGCTTGGGAGTGAACCCCATATAGACAGGCATATGTAAGATAAAGCTCTGTCAGTGCAGTATATTGCAGAAACTAAACTCAGCTCACCTACATGCATGCTGAAATGAGCTCTGTTTGGTGAACTTACCATTTGTTAGCAATCATACTCAGTTCACTGTCACAGGAAGGCCACCAGCATCGTACTGTGGCAGTCAGACTCAAAGAAGAGTGAGATGGTGAGTGATGCATTTTATCCTTTTCTCTCACTTGATTAAGTCTACACAATATCAGAGTTACTGTACATGCAGTTCAAGCATGGGGTGTATTCCCCTCACATTGGAACTGCAGGGGGCTTGCCCCCACATAAAATATTGTTTTGGGGAGCAATCGGTAAGTCACAGGAAAGCCAGTGGTCTGCAGATAATGGTGAAAAACAGACATAAAAAAATAATTTCAAAAAAACATGTTTGTCAATATAAACTATTCAATACTGGTATGGATTTTCATATCAAGTCCTGTTAATACTTTCAGAGTACACATTAGTTCATTCTTATATCCTAGTTTGTTATCATCCCAGTCATTTCCAAATGCTGAAATTCCTGTAATCCTACAACTATCACTGCCAAAGTCAACTGTGATATTTTCATATAGAACTCCAGTACCTTAAATGGACTGTAAGCTTTAACAACTTCTCCAACTTTCACAGCAAAAAAGCAACATAGCAAACTACATGTGCAAAGATACACAGCTTATAACTTACTGGACAGATCACTGTAGAGTCAATAAATAAGGGAAGGGCAGGCTTATCTGATGGAAACCTATTGCAAGTCCTTACACAGTTCCAAACATAATGCACCAGCTAAACATAATGATATATGAAAACACAAAATAAAACAAATGCCATGCAAATGAACCCTTCTGTAATATCATCAGCTTCCTATTGCCTGTACTAAATACTGTTTAGATGTGGTTCAGTTGAGCATATTCTGACTACGGTTTTAGGAATAGCACATTTTGTTACACATCTAAATAGGCAGGATACTCTCATCTAACTTCTGTGCACATACATCAACTGTTTCCTGGAAAAGATTACCACTTAACTGAGATAAGACATCACACTAAAATGAAGCAAAGTCTCAAAGAAACTCCCAAATACAGTGTTCATCTCTGTTTCAAATTATCTTTAATTAGTGATTTGTTTTTATTAACCGATAAGCTTGGTAGAACAAGGCCTGAGTCATGCTTCCAGCTACAGCCAAGACAAACACAGTCATCATGTACATCATCATTACTAGCACTTCTCTTCTCTGGTATCCTCCCTCGAGCCTGCTGTTTTATCTGTCACTCAGGAAAGACTCACTTTTCCAAACACATTTTATCCGAAATTGTATCACCACACCAAGACCACTATGCCGTCTATATGCCTCTATTTTTGGCATTGTGGTCAAGACAATACCTTCATGTCATATACTGTTTATAGAAGCTTGACCATTACACCCCACACACACACACACACACACACACACACACACACACACACACACACACACACACACACACACACACACACACACTACTTTCTTGGATTAGTAGCAAATTTTAATTTTACCTGCTAGTTTCTATCCCATTTTATATTTGTTAAGGAGATATAACAGACAAAATATAGATAACATAGCTTTTCCTCATATTTCAAACTGAATCTTTCTCTCTGCCCATGTTGAGTACACAGTACATAAATGCCAACAAAGACAAAAGGAGAACTAGTTAAACTTAATAAAATTGCTGGAATGAGCAAAACATGATGAAGAAACGTGTCTAGGATATCATCTGAAACTTAAAAGCTCTAAACATTTCCCTGGGCATTATAAAATGAAACCTATTAACTCATACCATAAACGATACAAAAATGCATGGACTTCAGTAACAATATCTTTTGGGGAAACAATATGGATACGAGAAACATGAGTAATTTTGCAGTAGACAAGCCTCCCTTCACCCCCATATAGGGGGGATTTTCTCTCCATTTACTTAGATATGTCTACTCAGAAGTCACTTCATCTTGGAGAAACACTCAGCCATTTTATTTTTTATTGATTAATCACTCTTTTTCTGAGATGCTGTGATCTCAGCCAGAAGACTAAGCAACAGATTTCGAGCCCACCCACATCATTGCAATATGAAAGAAAAACAAATAAAAAAAAAATCACTGAATAAATGACATTTGTGAGTTCTCAGACACTATCAGAAAATGAACACATAGGGACAAAATCGGGTTGGATTGCATGGCTAGGCTTATAAAGGCTCTGGTAGTTGTTAGCCTAATATATACCTATTAACCTTGAACAACTACATTACATGTCCAATCATACTGAAGTAAGGGCTTATTTGTCATGCAAAGCAGAATGCTGATTAAAAAAATGAACAAATCCCATTGGTGTACAACAGTAAATAATACCAACTAAATCTGTATTCATGATTCACATTTCTAATAGCATTTGAATGTAAATTTAAAATTTGAGCCACGTCATATAAAATATTGATTTTAATTGCAAATTAGCATCGTTAAGAAGAATTCTTATATCTAACCTATCTACACTCTCAGCAAGTACATGTTTTCTCACTGGTTAAATATACAACACTGTCAGGCTCTACCACCCATAAACTAATAGTTAAGGAATACTTTCATCTCAACTGCAAACCTTTTCATAGCCACTGTTAAGGGCATTTCCAGATGAATAACTATAACCAGAAAACGCATTCTCTGTCTCCAAACTATAAGTCACTGTTACTTCACTCTTTGCATCTCTTCAGATGAAGTCCTATAATATATACAATATATATTTATGGTGTATCTGTAGTATTTCTGTCACACTACTTTGTCTTCATCAACAGTATCAAGGTCATGGTTGAAAATAGACCTTTATAGACTTGCCCATCAAACTCTTAAAGAAAATTATCATGTGTATGGTTCTGTATGCAATTTAGCATTTATAGAAATTGCAAATGTGTCTTACGGTCAGCTCTATATTTTTATGTACTGCTATTTGAGCAGCATCTGTTAAGCTTTTCCTTTCAGGACATCTGTGGTTTCATTAAGTGCTTACAATATTAGCAGCATATAAAACTGTTAGATGAGTCATTTTCTGTTTAGAAATGGAGTATGCTATCACATTCTGTCCAGTTTATGTTAAGTTAAACTGGACAGCCATCAACTTGGGAGTCAAACCTCCCCAGCACAATCTGAACCAGAAAAGGACACATGCCTTTTCCAGGTCTGTAATGACATCAGCCAAGCCATCCATGGATGCCCTTCTTAAAATAAAATAAAAAGAAGTGCCCAGAACAGAAGGAATCCTAGGAGGCCAATAACATATACATTAAGTCCAAAGGCTACCCTCAGCTTGAAGGCATTGAGTCTGGTTAGGCACTTTTGTAGACCCAGACACTGGCCCCAATTGAATGAGGCTCCTGGCAATACCCTTCAGGAAGCCTCCAAACTCTTGCATGATGGCATATGCTCCAGATTCAAAACCCTGCAAAAGTCAGTCAATTTAAATGCCTTTCTGACAGTGTAAAATTTGTCCTTATTTCTGGATATCCTCCTTCAAAAATCAGTCATAAGCACATGCCCATGACCAGAGACCTCTAAGGCAGCCATTTCTCCCAAAAGCAGGGCCAAGATGTCAGACATATACAATCCTGACTCAGCTTGAGATAGGTGTGCCTTCTTACCATCCTCCTCCCTGATCCCCTCACAAGACCTGATGAAGTTGATTCAGGACTTTGTCTTTTTGTTACGCACCTATAGCCACCACCAGAGCAACAGTCAGTGGTGCTTACTTCGAAAACGAAAAGGGATGCATCCCACCTGAGGAATCAGACTCCTTGTACTCTGAGGTAAATAAACTTGCCTATGTGAACCAGATGTCATCCCCTACTTCCTATGAGTCAGATGCTGGGGGCACCTTATCCTCTGCCTTTGTACCACAGGATTTATTATTTGCTAAAAGATGAGCGATATCTTTAAATGGGAGTCTAACAACTACTCTCTTGCACAGAAAAAGTACAGAAAACATCTCGGTTTATCAGAGCCAATACCATTAGCTGAGGTGTTCTTCTAGTGACTAAAGCCTTGGAAGATGTATTCATTAGTGCAAGACTCACAATGCCCTGCTGCCAGGAAGCCCAATAATTTTATTTAGGGTTGTGGATTTACCTGTACAAAAATCCAGTTGCTGATCCATCCAGCTATGGTGTCTCAGATTCTAAAGAATCTTTTCACAATAAGAGTGAAAGTAGACTGGCATACTGCTTTGGAAAGAAGGTCTTCAGGGTACTGAATCACCAAACTCATATGTTAAGGTTCCAGGGAACTGTGGTGTCCTAACTAAATGACAAGGCATAGGAGATAAAGAACAAGGCCTGATGCATAAATTGCTTGATCTATGCAACCTCACTTCCTAATGTATTGTAACAAGCTCTGTTGCAATGTATGTCTGCGATGTACTGGATGCATTGTACAAGATGTTAGCAGCTGCATCAGTTATTACAATACTTGCATGTCTGAGAACTTAACCTCTGTGAGATCATGTGAAAGCACAGCTTCTCAATGCCATGCTAGAAACTGACGCACTGATTGGATCCCTGAAATGTAGGTGTGTAAGAGGTTGGAGGAATGGGAGATGATAATGCCACACACACACGTACACAGACACACACACACGCAAACAAAACCTCTGCCATCTACAATAATAACTGCTCAGCTAAGAGGCTCATCTGCCTCTAATCTTCCCTCAAGCTTTCATCATTACCCTAGAAATGAAATGTGCCTACCTTCACATCATTACCCTAGAAATGAAATGTGCCTACCTTCACATCATTAGCCTACATATGAAATATGCCTACCTTCACATCATTACCCTAGAAATGAAATGTGCCTACCTTCACATCATTAGCCTATATGAAATATGCCTACCTTCACATCATTAGCCTACATATGATATATGCCTACCTTCACATCATTAGCCTACATATGAAATATGCCTACCTTAACATCATTACCCTAGATATGAAATGTGCCTATCTTCACATCATTATCCTAGATATGAAATGTGCCTACCTTCACATCATTACCCTAGATATGAAATGCGCCTACATTCAAATTATTACCTTAGATATGAAATGTGCCTACCTTTACATTATTACCCTGGATATGAAATATGCCTAACTTCACATTATTACTCTAGATATCAAATATGCCTACCTGCACATCATTACACTAGATATCAAATGTGCCTTCCTTCACATACTACCAATTTACTTCCCTGCCCCTTTTTGTTCATCTACTGAACCAAGGCTTTTTGCAGAGTACCTGGCTCCAGTAAGTAGTACTTCAAAAACAAGAACACCCACATTTACTGGTACTTTGGTAAAGGCATGATTCAGGCTCCAATCTTAGAGGAAACATAAACAGCTCTGTGTTTACCCTGGTGTGCTTCCACAGTCTAGGACTTTTTGAATCTACCCAAGTTACAGCCAATACCTTCCAGACAAGTTCAGTTCTGAGCAGAAATCCTTCCTTTACAGAATGTGTGTTACTCCTGACCTCACATTTCATAGCCATAGCATAACAAAATCAGATTACTGCAAGGGCGTTCCTAAGGCATCCTTAAAACTGATGGTCCCTTTGATAAAGTTCCACATTAAAAAACTGTAGTCATACCCCATAAACTGATATTGCCACCATGCCTACACCTGCACAGCCCCACCCACCCCCTCTGATGCCTTGCATCAAGAAAGAGCTCTCCTGGTACATACAACAACTGAAGCTTGGCCAAGGCATCCAATTAAGGACAATTCCAGATACCCAAAACTGGGCATGGTCCTTAGGACACATTTTATCTCTTCTTAGAAGAATATTCTGCAGACCAATTCAGTATAACAAAGGCAAAACCTCATGAACAGATGTTGAACAGGAATCTATATCTGGGTATCATTCAAAGATGGTGTTTGCTAGGAGTAGATATTTTTGCTTCTCCAGAAAATAAAGAGCTCAGAAAATTTCACAACAGTACACAAACCAAAGAAGCCTGCACATCAGACTGCTTTTTCAATAAAATGTGTATTTTTCTATCTCTAAACCTTTCTTCCATTCCCTGCTTTCCCCCAATTAATACAGAAGCTATAGGAAAACTGGCCAAAATGCTGCTCATAGCACTCTTTTGGATAAGGCAGCAATAGTTCTTCCTACAGAGTATGATAAGGGCAAGGTTTGTTTTGCTAACTTGGTGAGTGGACCTACTGACTGAAAATAAAGGGTCAATCATATAGCCATCTGAAATCCCCAAGACTGACACCTTGCATTATCTAACTCTCGTCTCTTTTAGGAGCATGTTTTTTGAGGATGTGCATTTTACCTTAGGGGAAGTTGGGAAACTAAATACAAGGAAACCATACTTATAGAAATGGAAAAGACTCTACATTTGGTGCCAGAGAGAAGGCCTGGATAATAACCGTACCCTCAAATACCTGTCTTGCCTTTATAAATCAGTATGTCTTAGACCTCAATCAAGGCACATGTGTCTGCAATCAGTATGTGTTAGGACTCATTCAAGGCACATATGCCTGCAATATTAGCCTGTCTGTCTACCATAGGGCCCCACACATTTCATGTTACCTTGAAGCAATTCCTAATAGGGGTTTTAAGTCTGAGGCCTTCCAAGAGCGCAATATCTCCCCTGTGGAGCATTAATTATGTGTTAGAAAAGTAAACTTATCACTTTCTAAGATAATGGCTGCTGTACCCTTCAAATTCCTGACCCCAGAAAATGTTTTTTAGTGGCCATTACATCTGCCAGAAAGATATAAGAATCAACACTCTTGGTTTGCATTTGAATTTAGCAAGACTGCAGAACTTGTGGTGTTAAAGCAGTTTCTCCTTACCACAAGATTATATGATATTAGAATGAGCTCACTTAAGCATGCAGGGGTGCTGGGAGATGTTTGCTGCCTTGAAAAATATTACTTTGCTCTTCTTTAAAGTCAACATTTTGCATTGTGGATGTCACAATTTCTCATAAATCTCTTGTAATGAGATGTTGTTCATTTGTGAATTATAAATCCACTTAGAACTGCTTACATACAATGATCCACTTTTAGATTAAATATAGCATTGTCATTATCAGATATGTAAAGGAAATCATTTGGGTTATGGGCTGGTGGAGAAGATCATGATGGTTATAGCTTTTTTTTTTTTTTTTTTTGCACTATACCTCTACACTTGTTTGAATATTTAAAAAAAAGAGGAGTAATCCTCACAGATGCTTGGATGTTAAGTAGTTTGAGAAAACCTTATTTTAGGAAAGGACATTTCTGAAACAGATCAGTTGAAATGTTCTGAAACAGTATTAAGGGTGTTGTTAAAATGAATGCCCTAAAAGAGGACATTTCTTGACTGGAAATAAAAAAGCGAGAAGAGAGATGTTGAACTTTAAAAATGTACTTACCGCAATCAGATAGCAAGGCAAAAGAACTGCTATCATTCTTGGATTTCTAAAAGGGGAAACCCAACACTTGTTGCTACAGCAGCAGTGACAGCTGCACAATGTGCTGGAGGTCTTGGGTTCAAATTCCAAACAACGGCTAATATTAGCCTTTCACATCTGATATGTGCCTAAGCAGTGGGCTTCGTGTGTGTGTGTGTGTGTGTGTGTGTGTGTGTGTGTGTGTGTGTGTGTGTGTGTGTGTGTGTGTGTGTGTGTGTTTGTAATTTGACCTTGGTCACCATGATGGGAATTTCCAAGTTGAAAGGTTAAGGCTTTTAGGGGAAAACTTTTCCAAAGGCTCTTATTGGTCCAGTGGCAGTGACACCAGCAATGTATGCTGGAGACTTTGGGTTCAAGTCCCAAATAAGATCAAATATTATATTTTCTCTTCTATGAAAGCACACTAAAATCAATGATGTAGGTGTTGAATGTTCAGGTCTGAACTCAATTTACCTCAGTTACCAAATGCTGCTATAATTAGTACACACGACTTGTCAGAACAATCTGAAAGCATCTACTAGCTAACCTGTGATAGCCCACACCAGGTAAAAAAGGTCAGAATAGAAAAACTTTTCAAATTCTTACTCCAAATGGTTCGAGACTGACTTACTTCCTAACCTAGCATCCAGTACAGTCACTACTAAGATGAAGCATCATTTTGCTGTTCATGGAAGTCTTCACAAAGTTATTTCTGACAATGGCATGCAATTTACAAGCCAACAGTTCAAATGATTTGCTGAAGAATGGGACTTTACTGATGTCACAAGTAGTCCAGAGTACCCCCAGTCAAATGGTTTGGCAGAATGTGCAGTGCAAATTGCAAAACAGTTACTTGAGAAGTCAAAACGAGACAATAGTAATGTTTTCCTGAATCGCTTGAATCTCAGAAATATTCCTCATGATAAACATCTTGGTTCACCTGCTCAGAGAATTCTGTCGAGACAAACCCAAACCACATTACCACTTAGTAGTCAATTATTGTTTCCATGTGTCAAGAACAGCAGATCAGTGAAACACAATCTGCTGAATACATGCCTATCCCAGATGTCCTATTATGATAAGACCAGTAAACCACTCAATCTATTACGAAAAGGAGAGGTGGTAAGAATGCAAACATCCAAAGGTCATAATCAGATTGGTGTCGTGAAGAATATTTGTCCAGAGCCGAGATCGTACATTGTGAAAACAGAAGAAGGAATGAATCTTTAGGTGGAATCTGAGGCATTTACTATGGGTAGCCAAGCCTATACCACAGCAAATAGCCTGTGAGAGAGACTCTTTTTCTTCCAATTCCAGAGGAAGTTCCAGAGGACATTCCTGTTCCTATGATGGATCCAGAAGTTCCTAATATGACATGTGCTCCGCAGACTGTCCCTACTGCTAATTTTAGTCCCAACTCTTATGTTATCAGATATGGTCAAATTTCTAAAGTTTGCAATAGATATGAAATAACTTGGACATGAACATTGTATTTTGTTTCTAATGTACAAAGTAATGCATGCCTAGCTCTGATATTCTTTTGAATAAAGGGCAATATTTTTAAGAGGGAGGATGTAGAGCAATGAGTTTGTATATACCTTTAAGAAGCTATCCAAGGGCTTGCACTAGAGTATAAATACTGAGCATGTGAGAGCCTGACTGCCATTTTGTAGTTAACTGTTGAGATGAGAACATGTATGTATTTAAATTCTATTTGTTGGTTAGTTAGTTTGTATTTAAACATGCTGTTCTTCATCCTGATGTGTTTGTATATATTAAAGCATCTGAATGAAACCTCAAGCCTTCTCATTATTTGTAACAGAGACAAATGAGAGACAACTTCCAAAATTATTTGGGGAGAACTAATGACTGTTCTACTGTTGGTGCCAACAAAAGTATCTGTTATGGCCTGGCTCCATGGTGCAGGGGGGTGGCTCCTTCACTATGACACAGAAGACCCAAATTTAGTTAGCAGCTTAGGTACTGGGAAAGCCAGGGCATGGAGGATGGGATTGAGAGCCACTGCTGGCCAGGGCAGGATGTGGCTCATGCTCTCTGACTAGATAATGCCTAGATGAAGTAT